>NW_027187347.1:7697650-7779590 GCF_028583685.1 Petaurus breviceps papuanus
TATTATTTTCACCCCAATCACAGGCTTCACTAAGAGAACACAGGGAGTCCCAGCCATGCCCTGCCTACCTGATCCTACATGGCCCTAGCAGCCTGAAGTTAATGGAACAGAGCATTGCAGAGGGGGTTTGTCACTGGCTGGGCAAGGTTCCTGGGATCTCGGGATACATCTATGTTTCATGGACAGGGGCAAACCAAGCAGGCAGACCAAATCTATGCTCTGTAATAATTATATAATAATTAACAACAATAACTCATCGTGGGTAGATAAGCAGTGTGGTGAATAGAGCATTGGATGACTTGGCATCAGGAAGATCTGAGTTCAAATCCCATCTCAGACACTTACTAAATGGGTGAGCCCGGGCAAGTTCTTTAACCTTTCTCATCCTCAATTTTCCTCATTTATAAAATTTGGGTAAGGATAGCATCCACCTCACAAAGTACCATATAAATGCAACTTGGTGGTGCAGTAGAGAGTGAGCTGGACCTGGAGTCAAATCCAGCCAAGGACACTTAATAGCTGTTTGACTTCCAGCAAATCACTTCACTTCTGTTTGCCTCATCTATAAAATTTCCCCATCTGTAAAATGGGAATAGTGACAGCACCTGCCTTGCAGTGTGGTTGTGAGGTTCACATGAGATATTTGTAAAAGGGCTTAGCAGAATATCTGGCACATAGTGGGTGCTTTACAAATATTAGCTATTATTATTTTCATTGAGATAATATTTGTAAAAGTGTTTAGCACAGGGCCTGGCACAAAACATGAATGTTAGTTATTATTATTGTTGCTTTCAAAATGCTTTCCTAATAACAACCCTGGAAGGTAGGTGGTGAACATGCTGTTGTCCTTGTTTGACAAATGAGGGAAATCAGCTCCAGAAGTTAAGGAAGCTGGATGCAGTCAGTCAATAAGGAAGACCTGAAGCTGAGATTTGCTTCCAGGCTCTCTGGCTCCAGGCTCTGGGAAAGAGCTACTTCTGTCACTTCACCTTAACTCTCTGTTAAACAGAGATTTTCTTTGTTTAATCTATGAGATCATGAGGCTGTTCTACCTCTTACTGCCAAGAACTAGAATTAAGTAGTGATTATATCTCCTACAGAGGGATAGTGCCCTTCCTAGAGCCACAGAAATAAAGGTAAATTGGCTAACTATAATGAAAAAGAGCTGGATTTGGAGTCAAAGGATCTGGGTTCGAATCCTGAATCTCTTCCTTACTACCTGTGTGACGTTGGCCAATTGGGCTTCAATTTGCTCATCTCTAAAATGACACCATCAGGCCAGGTGATTCCCAAGGTTCCTGTGACCCCACTGAAAATGGACAAAGACATTCTTTAGTTCTTAAAGTGTTCATGGCTCTCAGGAGTATTAAACTCTTTCAAAGGAAGAAATTTCTGTTTGAAAAAAAAAGGAAGAGTGAGAAGGAAAGAACAAGAGAAAATAACCCAGGTCAATTCAAATTTTTCTCTTCTCTTTTCTCTGTCCTCTGTTGAACTGCTTGCTGCTTAGGAAATCAGGGATCTAGTCGTCCTCATAGCGCACCATGTATGTACCTTTCCCAGGATTCCTCAGTAACTCTAGTAGACATTATACGCACTACATTTTCCATCACAGCCTCTGTGAGGTGACTGATCACGTGCATAGGGAATATTACATACATGAGTGAAGCAGAAATCCAGGAGGCAAGGTCTGGTTGCTCCGACAACGTCATGTTTTAAGCCCTTGGCCTCCACTCTGATGAGTCACCTTCTATCAGAAGGCTTCATCTAGATCTGCCCAGCAACAGACTTTGGATTACTCCCTCATGCATCATTTTAAAGAAGTCACTCTCTCTTGTTTGTTCTGTGTGTGTGTGTGTGTGTGTGTGTGTGTGTGTGTGTGTGAAAGAAAAATAAAACAGTTTCAGACCAGGATAGCTCTGTTGATACCGAGACTTCATGTTCCTTTTGTTTGGAGCAATAGGGTTTAAGGGATGAAAAGGGGGAGGGACTGACTCATTGAAGTAGGGCTGTGAAAACAGCACAGCTTGGAGCTCAAGGCCATAGTTCCTAGGTCTGGATGGTCAGGATTTGTATGTGAAGTTTTCTAGTGAAGCCTGATGGGTGAGATTCCAAACACCCAGCAGAGTCATGGAAATTACTGACCCTGGGACCTCTGACCATTCTATTCCCTAGCCTTCATGTACTCTCCCCCTCCCCACACCAATTTCACCCCAGAAAACACCAGACTAGTTTGCCCAGATACAGCTAATATTTTTTATACTTAACAATTAATCAATAAACATTTATTAAATGTTTGTTGTGTGACAGGAACTGGGCTAGGAACTAGAGACACAAATACAAAAGATGAAACAATCCCTGTGCTCAAGGAACTTACATTCCAGTGGGGAGGGAGAGAGAGAGAATAACTGTATATGCATGTGGGTGTGCATATGTGTATATAATGTATGTATATGTGTATACATAATGTATGCATATGCATTGTATGATTTATTACACATATACTGATATTTAATAATTATAGGTGTGCATTGTATCTATATACACATGCACACACATGTACATATATGTATATATGTTTATGTACACATAAGCATGTATGCGTATATGTATACACATATGTGTATGCATGGGCTTGGAATGCTATGGACCATGGCGTCACAAAGACTCAGACACAACTGAATGACCGAACACCTACTATGCACCAGACACTGTGCTACGCACTTTTACAAATATCCTCCATTATGTCTCAACGTCTGTCCAAGTTTCACGTTTGTTGCTTCCATGACGCTATCTACCCATCTCATCTTCTGTTACCCTCTTTTCCTTTTGCCTTCAATCTTTTCCAACATGAGGGTCTTTTCCAATGAGTCCTGTCTTCTCATTATGTAGCCAAAGTATTTAAGCTTCACCTTCATTATTTGGTCTTCCAATGAATAATTTTAATTAATTTCTTTAAGTATTGACTAATTCGATCTCCTTATATTCTTTATTATGCTGAATTATAAAGCATTTGTATTCAACTAAGTGGCACAGTGGACAGACTGCTAGGCCTGGTGTCAGGAAAACTCATCTTTCTGATCTCAGATCTGGCCTCAGACTCTTACTAGTTGTGTGATTCTGGACAAGTCACTTAACCTTGTTTGCCTCAGTTTCTTCATCTGTAAAATGAGCTGGAGAAGGAAATGACAAACTACTCTAATATCTTTGCCAAGAAAACCCCAAATGTGGTCATGAGGAGTCAGACACAACTGAAATGACTGAACAGCATTCATTAAAATCTTCAGGCTAGATCTTCCCAGCTATAAACTGGGTCATAATAATGAATCTGGAGTGGAATGAGTCTCAGAACCCATAAAATCCAGTCCTCTCATTTTGCAGATAAAGAAAATGTGTCACAAGGAAGTTGAGTGACTTGCCCAAGGTCACATAGGTAGTATCAAAGGAAGGATTTGAACTAAGGTTCTCTGACTCCAGAAGCAGTGTTCTTTCCAGGGAACCATGCTGCCTCATATATAATCCAATTGCCCAGTTCCTAATTCCTTAAACCCTGTTACACAATAGGAGATTTACAATTGCCCTGTACCCTCTGAATCATGTAGACCTGGGTGTGTTTGATTTCCTCAGTCTCTCCAGCTTTTTCTCTTAGCTAAGAAAGTGCTGGAAATGTCATCATATGTGTCATTTTTCTCTTTCCCTTCCCTTCCCTGGCCCTACAAAGGTCCCTCAGCTCTTCTGCAAGCACTTAAGCTAACAAGACCTTTAACATAAACAATATTTTATCCAAATGATAAAAATACAGAAAGAATTCATCCTTGAGTTTATATACAGTCAAGGAAACTCTTCTACCCTGCCCCATCCAGCACACATTTTACAGTCCTTTGACTTACAGTAATACTCTGATTAGCTTGAGTTATCCCAGGAATAAGATAACCCTAGAAAAGATCTGTAAAGCTTTTTCTAACAAGTTATTTCCTCCACACATTGCAATATAGCCATCACATCTGTGCTCTCACTCCACAGTCCCAGATGTGCTATGTGAGGAGATATAAATGACACTAAACAATACAGAGCCCTCAAAGGAATGAAGATGTGACCGGCCTGAGTACTTTCCTTAAATTGGAGAGCAGAATACATTTTTTTAGTAAATGTCCTGGGCAGTTTCCCTTCAACTCATCTCAGTTGGGGGAAAAAAAGTATACCTAGGCCTATAGTGGGGCAGCTGGTACAGTGGTTAGAGTGCCAAGTGTAAGGAAGACCTTAGTTCAAATCTAGTCTCAGACACTTATGAGCTGTGTGACCCTGGACAAGTCACTTAACCCTGTTTGCTTCAGTTTCCTCATCTGTAAAATGAGCTGAAGAAGGAAATGGTAAACCACTCCAGTATCTTTGCCAAGAAAACCCCAAATGGGGTCACAGAGAGTCAAACATGACTGAAAACAACTGAGCCACAACAGGTCTATTAGTTCTTTCTGATTTGCCATAATCTTTTTCCCACTGTGTCAATTGCATTTTTAATGGAATTGTTCAATTTTTCTTCTTCCTCTCTTATTTGACTTTTAAAATCCATCTTGAGCTCTTCCAGGAAGGCTTTTTGGGCTTGAGACCAGTTCATATTCCCCTTTGAGATTTCAGATGTGGGTATATTGACCATGTTGTCCTCTCCTGAATTTGTATTTTGATCTTCCCTGTCACCAAGATACTTCTCTAGGGTCACTGTTTCTCTTTGATTCTTCTAGCTCATGTTGTTTGCCTTTCTTCTGGCTTTTAAATTTGATCTCTGCCTCTGGGGCTCTGGGGGCACTGTCCCAGACTTCTTGTGCCAGCAGCTAGGAGCCTGATTACTGGTTTTCTGTGCTGGGGCCTCAGGTTCTGGCAGCTGGATGTTGTAGTGGTCTGGTAGTTTACCTGGTGCTGAGCTGGAGTTGGTGGTGGTGACTGGTGTTTCTGGGGTTGGCTCTTGCCTGCTCCTCCACCGTGGGGCTCAGAATCTCCTGCTGGTCAGCTGAAGTGTGGCTTGCTGTTGGCTTTCTGGGACATCTCCCGTTCTGTACTGGTCCCTTTGAGTCACAGCAAGAGGGACCTTTCCCATTAATCCCCCTAGCTTCTGGAGCTAAAAGACTGCTGTACCCCATCTTTCTGCTGGCTCCACTGTTCCAGGATTTTTCCTGGGGCAATATTCTTGGGGTTTTTCAGAGTCTATAAGGGAGAGTCAGAGCAACTTACTGCTTACTCCACCATCTTGGCTCCTGGAAACTTAAATACTGCCTTAATCTTCAGCCTCCCATCCTGCTTCTAGTGCCCCCATCTCTGCTAGTGTCCCAAACACTCCTACTCCTTCAGGCTCAAAGGATATTTATTAATATAGGAAGGGTAATTGGTCAGGACACACCTAATACATTGACACTCCCCTGTAAATCAGTTGATGAAATAACAGAAGGAAGTGGTAATGGAAGCAATCAGGGGTTTGGGTTTTACAAATAGCACAAAGTCATATTTATTTTCTGTTACACCTTTATGAAGTATGAAGGAATTTTTCCTAATGGAATTTGAGGACAACTTGACATTGACTGGATGAAGATTGGCCAGGCCATTGGTGGCTTATAAAAAGCTCACTCTGGACACTCTTAAGGCAGGAGAGCATTGTGGAAGGTGACCCTTGACAATCTAGAGAAGAGCCAGATATGCCTTTCTCCTTGCAATGAGAAGGCAGCTGAAAGCAGAGTTGTTTTTTTTTCTTCCCTGTCCTCTTCACTGTCTATTGCACTTTGCTATGTCTCTGCTCGCCCAATAGGAGAAACACACCTGGGAGTCAGAGAAAGGTTCACCAGAAGCATCTACAAGGAGTATGACCCCAGGTAACAGACAAGGGAAGCAATTATGAAATCAGGAGAGATTTAGACTTGACAGTCAGGAGAAAATATGCAGAGAAAAGCAAATCTAGGCTGCCCAGTTAGATGGTCTTCCCAACAAAGATGTGCCCAGAAGGAGCAGCAAGAGAAAAATCACATGGGGCGGCTGGCCCCGGAGTTGGAAGGACCTGAGTTCGGTTCCGGCCTCAGACATTTAACACAAAAACACTAGCCGTGTAACCTTGGGCAAGTTACTTAGCCCCAGTTTCCCTCCAAAAGGCAAAAAAAAAAAATCATTGGAGTTCTATATTTCTGGAAGCATGAGATGATTTTGTCACATGTGTTCACTACATTGTACTCTAGGTTAGTGTGCACTCTTTCCTCTGATGTACTATGGTGAGAGAGTGTGCCTCAGTTTTATGGCAAGGATGTTTTGTAGCTATTGTTACGATGCTATTTTAGTAAATGTCTTTGTTTTGAGCTTGTTGTGTCTACTAGCTGACTACTAAAGGGAAATACATAGGTGGGGGCTTGTGAGCTATAGTTTTAGAAATGCAAATGCAATGAAAAGTATCTTTGAACTTAAGGGTAACAGCTACCTGCTGAAAGAGGGATCACGGAGTTAAAGGGTGCCTTTGGGGAAGTAGTTCCTGGAGGGATTAAATTTAGAGAGCCAAACAGTTGAATGGGTTTTGAATCTCTTTATGTTCATGCTGTGTCATCAATGGATATCAACTACATTCTTACAACCAGATATGCCTCCATCATCAGCTTCTCTCCATGCCCACGTGCTGAGGTCTTAAGGCACAATACTTGGATTCATAGCTGGAATGTGGCTGCATACCACTGAACCCACTCCCACTCAGCCTTTGTCCTGAAAACAAATTCACAAATCAAAAGAGCCTTCTCTTGTTTCTGATAAGCAATTTCTCAAGGTTTTAATTATAGGCCAATGAAAAGAATGCATTTAATCCACTGCTGCCTCCCTTTCACATTTGTCTTCTCAATTAGAAACTCTGCTGTAAGTATTGCTAGATGGAAATTGTTATGAAAGATCCACACTTGACCAGGATTAGTTTGATGACCTATGATCAGGTTTAGTTTGCCCTTGGCTTGCATAGGGGTTTTCATTAATATCTAACAGCTCTAACCCAGGCTCTTGAAGTTCAATATATGGGGATGAATTTTGTGACCCAGGTGTAAGATAGTCTTTTCAAGAGGATCAAGCCTTCTTACACTGCTTGATCTTCCTTCTAAAAACCTCAAGCACATCCTGTGTATTTATGTTAAGTTCTTGTTAGCCTAAGTGCTTGCAGAAGAGCTGAGGGACCTTTGCAGGACAGGGGAAGGGAAGAGGAAGATAAAAATGACACATATGATGGCATTCCCAGCACTTTTTTAGGGAAGAAAACAAGCTGGAGAGACTGTGAGGTAATCAAACAAACCATATTAGACAAGGTGGAGAAATATGGGGTGTGTGACTCCCTCCTAAATTACCCTATATCTAACTACCTTTGTATATATTTGCATGTACTCACTTTATATTTATGCTGTGTTCATTTATATAGAGTATGGATTTGTCATAACTCCCTTAAGATTGTAAATTCCTTGTGAAGGAGGATTTTTTCATTCCTTGCACTTATTTCCCCACTGCCAAAAGCACCATGCCTGACATCTAGCAAGTGCTTATGACATACTTGATTTATTGATTGCTATCACAGTACAAAGTATTTTATGAGATTAAAGCTTAATACAAGTGTCATGTAGCTATGAAAGAGCTACATTTTTTTAGGTCTATACCTGATTTCATTGATATAGGGGACCCCCAATGTGGAAATTCCCTCCCCCAAAAGCAGAGCACCAATCTGATTATAATTCACATCTTAGAGAGTTGCCTGAAGCCCTGAGGGTTTCAGGTTGCTTGCTCATGGTCACACAGTTTGAATGTGTCTTCAGAGGCAAACTTGAATCCAGATCTTCCCGACTTGCAGGCCAGATCTAATAAGCCGCAGCATTCTGCTTTACTCATGCGGTCTTAGACTTTCTCCAAAACAAAGCTAATACTCTCATTTTATGTGGTGCTAATCAGAGTGCAATAGTGTATTCAATTTTTTATACTATATTTTAAAAGGCACATTGACACATTGGAGGGTGTGCAGAGAAAGAGAAACAAATGATGAGGGAACTAAAAACCACTCAATAGGGAGCACCTAGGTGGTGCAGTGAATTGAGCACCAGCCCTGGAGTCAGGAGGACCTGGATTCAAATCCAATCTCAGACACTTGACACGTACTAGCTGTGTGACCTTGGTCAAGTCACTTAACTCCAATTGCCTTGCCTTCCCCACTAACAAAAACAAAAAAAAACACTCACTGAGGAATAATTGAAAGGATCTGGGGGTGTTCAAAATATTTTGCTATTGTTGTTCAGTCAAGGCCAACTCTTTTTAACCCCATTTAGGGTTTTCTTGGTAAAGATACTGGAGTGATTTGCCATTTCCTTCTCCAGCACATTTTACAGATGAAGAAACTGAGGCAAACAGGGATAAGTGACTCACTAAGGTTTACACAGCTAGTAAGTATCTGAGGTCTGATTTGAACTTGGGCCTTTGTGAGTCCAGGTTCAGCACCACCTACCTTGGCCTTGAAAAGATTAAGTGGAAGCATAATGCTATCCTCAAACATTTGAAGAGCTTCTTTCCATCCTTCCATAGCATACTATGGAAAAGGGATTATACTTATTCACATAGTTCTGGAGGGAAGAACCTGGAAATATCTTACCTTCCAAAAAGGGCCCAACACATGTTGATAACTAGAAGAATAAACAGGATTCAAGGAGGGGGAAATACCCTCTTAGTGAAAAAGATGTGAGATTCAAATGTAGAGATAAGTGAATGTAAAATAAAGGTTCCTTTAATTGAAGGAACCAAGATTTCTCTTATGCCCCAAATAGGAGAAAGATCTATTTGAGAAGGAAGTAGTCAGTGGCTAAAGTGTGAGGTAATTCTAAATGAGAGGATTTGGCAAAAAGAGATTAATATTTTGACATAAGAATATCATTTTGCATTGTATGTATAGATGCTTAATTTTACACAAGAACTTCTTTGTTTAAAAAAAAAATAGTAGCTGACCTTACAATCCATTTCAGGTGAAAGCAATTATAGTAGCTCTAAGAAAGTGGTGAACTATGAAAATGAATTATAGACCATTCTAAAAGCCCATATCTATATCCTCAGTAGCATGTTGGGAATTTTAAGAACTGTACTGCATTGAATCTTATTTGTATGATGGTTACCAAAGTTCCTGTGTCAAGCAATTAAAACTATTCCATGTTCTTAAGTGATCAATTTCTAGTATTTTGACCTTGATACCTTGAAAAGATAATTTTAAAGAGCTATAGTGAAAACTTTCCAATTCTACTTATTCTTGTTATTGACTTTTTTAAAAATCAGGAAGGGGCGGGGGGAGCTTATCGAACACTCACCTGATGAATTTGATGAATTCCCACAATGAGCTTGCTGTGATTATAGAATGTAGACCTTTGCCTAAATGACATCTCCCAAGGAGATAGATGATGTACTAACCCTTTGCTGAGATAACAGAGGGAAATTCTTGGGTTGGTCCCTAGTTACTTAAACTTCCTATAAAATGACTGGAAACTGACTCCAGGCAGCATTGGCTGGAGGAAGGTCCTTTAGAGTGAAGGGTGAAAAAGCTAATCTTCCAGAAATTGATAGTTTTCAATTTCCCCTCTAAACATCTTGTTTGTGCCTATTTGTTTACATGTTGCCTCCCCCATCAGACTGTGAGCTTCTCAGATGCAAGGCCTATTTCAGCCTTCCTTTGTATCTCCAGCATCCCAGACACATATTAAGTAATAAGCAAATGATTGTTGATTTGCCACGACTCAAACATTCTTTCCCTTGGTCTTCCAGACTGGGGCAGCAAGAAGCAAAGGGAGAAAAGACTTCTCTTCCTGTTCACCTCCACCTTTCAACAATAGAAAATGATGACTCAGAGGAGAAGCACATGACAAGAAACCTGTGCTTACCCAAATGATCCCTAGGAGGACCTAGAGTTCCTAGAAAAGCAATTGGTGGTATTGATAGAGCACTGAGTCAGGAAGACTTGAATTCAAATCCAGCCCCAGACACTTACCAGCTGTATAACTCTGGACAAGTCATTTAACTTCTGTTTGCCTCAATTTCCTCAATTATAATATGGGGGATTAATAATAGCACCTACCTTGAATCATTGTTCTGAGGATCAAATGAGATAATATTTGTTAAAAGCACTTAGCAAAGTACCTAGCACATAGTAGGTGATATATAAATGCTTATTTCCCTTTCCTACTTCCTCCTCATCTCTTTTCCTGCCTTTCTGTTCCTTTCTCTAAGAACAGGTTAAAGACTCATGATTTTGAGAATGAATATTTCCAGCGAATGTTTTCCAACTTTATCTCATAGATGATCCTTAATTTAGGATTTCCAGAGATAGAGTTCCTGAATTAGAGAGTTGAGTACAGGATTTTCTAGGAAACATTTTTATTTTTTTCCAATGGCATTTAAAAACAATTTTTAACATTCTTTAAAAAAAATTTGAGGTCAAAATTCTCCCTTCACCCTTCCTTAAGGAAGAAAATAATTTGATATAGATTATATGTGTGCAATCATGCAAAACACATTTCCATATTAATCATGTTGCAAAAGAAAACACAAACTTAACAATAATAATAATCAAGTAAAAAAACATATGCATTCATACCCCATCAATTCTTTCTCTGGAGATGTAAAACATTTTTCATCAGAAATCCTTCACGATCATCTTGGATCACATTTATTGCTGAGAATAGCTAAGTCATCCACAGTTGATCATCATACAATATTGCTGTTACTGTGTATAATGTTCTCCTAGTTCTGGTTACTTCACTTTGCATTAGTTCATATAATTTTTCCAGGTTTTTCTGAAACCATACTGTTCATCATTTCTTATAGTACAGTAGTATTCCATCACAATCATATACCACAGTTTGGTCAGCTATTACCCAATGGGTGGGCACACCCTCAATTTTCAATTCTTTGCCCTCACAAAAAGAGCTGCTATAAATATTTTTGTATATATAAGTCTTTTACCTTAAAAAAATATCTCTTTGGGGCATAGACCTAGCCGTGGTATTGCTAGACCAAAGGGTATCCACAGTTTTATAGCCCTTTGGGCTTAGTGCCAAATTGTTCTCCAGAAATGACTGGATCAGTTCACAACTTCACCAGAAGCACATCAGTGTCCCAGTTTTTCTACATCTCCTCCAAAATTTGTCATTTTCCTTTTCTGTCATCTTAGCCAGTGAAAGATTTCCTACACAGCACATTGAGAAACACCAAAAGGACTTCTGTGCAGTTGGAGATCTAAGATAACGAGATTAGGGACTAGGAGATCTTGACCTTGCCAGCCTTCTATGATATTACTGTGAATTGCTTGAACAATAGATGCTCAGCAGTCCTGTAAAATGTCTTTACCTTAATGAGTCTAATGGACTATTTGAATATTTTGTATTACTCTATTTGTTCATGGATGCCTATTAGTCTTTGATGTCTTATGTACCCTTTGTAATGAGTGAAATAAAAGCTGTCCCACGGGTAATAATTCATTTTGTACAGCGTAGCACTTTTATCTGAAGGCAAGGGACTGTTTTGCTCTAGTTTTTGTGTCCCTAGTGGCTAGCATGGTACCTGGCATGTAATGGCTTCTTAATAAATGCTTATCAATTTTTTGAGGAAACTGAGTCTCAGAGAGGTTAAGTAATTTACTCAAGGTCATATAGATAGTGTCAGAGGGAGTTTATAGAAGAACGTAAGCTTTCTGAGGTCAAGACTACTTTTTTGTCTTCAATATCCACTAGTATGGTAGATGTATTAAATACTTAAGAAATAATAGTTAAGGGGGCAGCTAGGTGGCGCAGTGAGTAAAGCGCCGCCCCAGAGTCAGGAGGACCTGAGTTCGGTTCTGGCCTCAGACACTTAACACCCACCCACACACACACACACAAAAAACTAGCTGTGTAACCTTGGACAAGTTACTTAACCCCGATTGGCCAGAAAAAGGAAAAAAAAAAAAAAAAAAAAAAAAAAAAGAAATAATAGTCAAAAAAGGAAAAATTAGAGAGAACAGTGACCAGAGAGGTCAGTTCTGGTTAATAGAAGGATCAAAGAACTTTGAGTGCAGATGGAAACATATTTTTTTACCCTATTTTTCTTCTCCCCTGCCCCAATATGGGTAATGTGGAAATGTGTTTTGCACAACTTCATACATATATTGGGTATTGTATTTCTTCCCTTCTCAATGAGTGGGGGACAGGGAGAAGAAAAAAAGAGAATTTGAAACTGCAATTTAAAATAATTTTTTTTTTAAGGAAAGGATAAAAAAGTATTAATGAGCTGCATATTTGATTAAACGTTTCCCCAAATCTTTAGTTTTTTTTAATGCTTTAATGATTTGTTTTGCTTTTTTATAATGACAATATCCATTCTCCACCTGTGTTCTACCATGGCATGATATTGGGGTCACAGGTTATATGCTCCATACTCCCTCCTAACTGCCTGTGCTGACTAAGCTGTGGGCTCCAATTGGCAGATTTAGATTAAATAAATAAAAGTTACAGCAAGCTGATCTTGATTCAATGTAAAGAATTCATTATCAGAACTGATCAATAGGATTGACTACTTTGTTAGATGTTCAAACAGAGGTTAGACATGGTGCCAGTAGGGGAAAAAAAGGAGATTCCATTTGATTTAAGTTCAAGGAAATTCTTGACTTGGCTCCAAGTGGCGGGTCATATGCTACCAAAATTAGTTGAGTAGAGCATCACTGTTACTGGCATCCTATAATCCATCCCTGAGCAGATCAAACAAATGTGTGGTCATGTTAGCTACTTCTCTGTCAGCCTCATAAAAGGTGTGACCAGACAGTCCAAACCAAGCCATTCACCTCTCTAATGATCTTTGCTAGTGGTTATGCAGAAACAGTACAGTTTGAGCTTTTCCTACATAATCTCTCAAATCTAACATGAAAGAGCTATCTCCAAAGTTGATCAAACTGCACCAATTGCCAATGCAACAGTCTTACTTTCCCATGATGCATGGCAATGCAGGATTCAATGGTACTGAATCCTGGTCTCCAGAGGGAAGAAGCAATTAGAGAAGTCTGAATACATCTGCTCAGACCACTTGTCATGGATCTACCATTCCAAATTGCTTAGTTGACCACAAAATGAATGTTGAGGCACCCAAATCAGTGAGATATGTCAGCTGTCTGAGACTCAGATCAGAATTTCCAGTCTGGTGGAAGGATCTATTGATAGTCAGATTGTCATTATTAGTTCTTATGCCAGCATTAACATGGTCTAATAGCTAATTAATGTCAGTTTAGAAAATGCTAAATTCTCCTCCTGGGTAGCTTCCCTTATAGAACTTAATCATCTCTTTATCGGCTTCTCTCAAACATTTATTTTTTTCCCCTCTTCCTTCAACACTCACCACATCCTCTTCCATCCTCTCCTTGTATCCCCAGTGTGCTTTCCATAAAACTCACTTCTCTCCTTGTTCTACATGTATGTTACACTAAGGGCATCAGGACTTTGGTGAATACCACCAACATCACTTCTACCACACCATATATAACTTAATCAACTGGATTCTGAGTTTTTCATATAATATAATGATATTCATATAATTTTCATATAATAGGTTTTCATCCTATTAATTTCTGTGTCATCCCTTCAAAGAGTCTCTGGATTTTCCTTTTTATTTATGTTGACCTTAGGGAAAAACAAATACTTGGGTATTTGTGACTTCCTTGGTGATCATGGGGGAGAGAGGAAGAGTCTTGCTTTTTAGTCTAGTCTAGTAGGCCAGTTAAGCTGAATATTGTCTGTGATTCAGTCTGTGATTTGTTGAATTACTGATCTAGAATCTTAGGTATTGCTTCCTCTTACTCTCTCCACCTCTTTCTGTAGTCTTTTTTTTTTTTTGAGGGGGAAAGGGTGCCTTTGTTACATGACAATCTGTTAGGGTCGGTGTTTAATGAATAAAGGCTTATTTCTTAAACTTAAAAAAAAAAAGTTGTTTTTTTTTTTTTTGACCCAGAATGTTGCAAGTAGAAGGTTAATCATGGAGAATGACCAAGAAATGGCTGCTGAAGAAAAGAACCATGGGACTAAATTCAAACCCTCAAAGCTATGCATTGCATTTTGTCTTGTTTTTTATTGCTGGCCTCAGAAGCATCCAGGCAGAGGATCAATATCACACAAGAATACATCCCCGACACACATCACACAAGAATACAACCCCAACACGTGTACACTCCCAAGACACTTTCACTTGACACACCTAAGAAATGAGAACCAGATTCTGATCTGCCTGTCATTCAGGACCAGGGTGCGGTTGAGTGTTAAGAATGCTGTTGACCTCTTTTGGACTGTGAAGTGCAAAGAGGGACCCAGAATTCCCCTTTCTCCACCTTGTCCCACCTGAAGTTCAAACACTAATGATAATGTTTCTGATTCCTAACATGCCTATCCTGGCTATAAACCAGGCAAACCAACAGCATCAGTTAACAGCTAAATGAGTGCTTTTTAAGTGTGAGGAGTAAACTGGCAATGATTTCTCTGACCCAGTAATTTTCCTCAATCCAGGAGCAAAGCACAGAAAGCAATATCCAAAAAGGAAGTTGCCTCACCTGCCATGGGGAGGGCAGTCCTAACACATGTAAACTAATGTTAAGTTGTGTTTTCTATCAAACATTAAAGCCCAAACAAACCGTCATTTCATGTAATCATCTTTAGAGTCATTTGGATTCAACTGAAAGCATTTTAAATTATCGGCCTGCCCATTTAACGCAAGGATTTACTGTTGAAGGCAGTGGGACTTAAAAGTAGAAATAAGCAATGGTTGACATTAAATGGTGCATCAATGTGCATTCCAGCCATCAATGAGACAGAGAGGTGGTCCAATAGATTGAGTATTGGACCTCAAGTCAGGAATACTTTAATTCAAACCCAGTATCAGTCACTTACTAGCTGTGTGACCCTGGGCAAGTTGCTTAACCTTTACTTGCCTTGGTTCTCTCAATTGTAAAATGAGGGTCAGAGCATTAATCCTGCAGAGTTATTGTGAGGATCAAATGATATATCTGTAAAAAGCCCCTAGCACAGTGCTGGACACATAGCAGGCACTATATACAAGTGTATTTCCTTTCTCATTTCATTTTATTCCCAGAACACTACCTAAGATAGGTAATATTATTAGCATCCCCATTGTACAGATAAGGAAAATGAGGCTCAGAAAGTTTAAGTGAATTACCCAGGTCACACAACTAGTAAGTGTCTAAGGCCAGATTTGAACCTATGTTTTCTGGTTCTGCCCTCCAACCACTAAAACCCATGCTGACACTTGATACTGCAATGCTGTGTAATGGAAGGACCACTGCATTAGGAATTGAAGCACCCAGACCAGAATCCCAGCTCTTCTTTACCTGTGTGACCTTGGACAAGTCACTTATCATCTCTGGGTCTTGGTTTTCCCAATTAAGCTATTGGCCCAGATGAGAAACCAAGGAGCCTCTCAGCCCTAAATTCCATGATCCTAGATAGAAAACATGACATATGAATACTTCCATAGTCTTCACAAGGAAGTCACCAGCCATAATGCAACCCTTCCTCCTAGAAGACATAATACTCACTGGGATCTATTTCTTAGTGTTCTTTGAAACATCAGATGGTGTTATGGTAGAGAACAATAATAGTTTAAATTTAACAAGCAAGAACAAGAGTGTTTGATTTAAACAATGAACCACTCATTTAACTACTCTGACCCTCAGTCTCTTTATCTCTAAAATGGGTAAATCATACTTGTATTTCCTGCCTCACAGGTTGGTTTAGGAGATCAAATGAGATAGTGTGTTTAAAGTACTCTATGACCTTGTAATCAACAATGCCAGTAAAAGTATATACTAGAATACATAGCCTATCCATCTGTCTTAATGATCCAGCAATAGAATTTCAAATCAAATACTGCCTCATTCTCTTTAATTGGGAAGCAAATAGAAAGACTGCTTTGATTCCCTACTGTGCACATGGCCCATTCAGAGGGAATGACATGAAGGAGAAAAACTGGTCTCATTCTTTATGTCGTGCTTAGAATCACAAACTCATTAAATGTTAATGTGGGACTTTAGAAATATCCTAGCTCAGCTCTCTCATTTAATAGATGGAGAAACTTAGATCCAGAGATCCAAGGGGGAAAGAGGTGAAGAAAAGAGGCTGAGGGCAAGACAGCGTGAAGTTCTATCTGCCGCATGGAAGTTCTTTCAGTGGAGACAGGCAAGACGATGGCTGAAAACTCTCTTCTTGGCTCTAGCATAATCATGGTCCAGACATGGCATTGAGGTTCAGGGCTACTATCCCATCCCAGCTTCAGCTGATACTGCCACACCGCTGGTACTCCATCTCTTCCTGCCCAGACTATTGCAGTCACCTGCTGGTGGGTCTGCCTGCCATAAGTCTCTCTCACTTCTGGTCCATCCTCCATCCAGCAGCCCAAGTCATCTTCCTAAAGCTCAGGCTTTGACTCTACTCAAAAAAAAAAAATAAAACTCCAATGGCCTCCTATAATTTTCAGGATCTAAAACAAAATCATCTGTTTGGTTCCAAGTTCTTCGCAATCTGCTGCATCCCTACCTTTTTAGGTTTCTTGAATCTCAAACGCTCCCCTCATATATACTCTGCCTCCCTGCTGTTTCTCCATCTCTAAACACCAGGCATTTCCCCCTCCACCTGGAATGCTTTCCCTTCTTATCTCTATTTCCTGATTCCTCTGGTTTCATTCAAGTCCTGGCAAAAACCCCACCTTCTACAGGAAGCCTCTCCCAAAACCTCTTAATTCTAATGCTTTGCTCTATTGATTATTTCCTATTTATCCTGTGTATACCTTATTTGTATGTTGTTTTCATGTTGTCTCTCCCATTAGATTATAAACTCCTTGAGGGCAGAGTCTGTCTTCTTATTCTTTGGGGATTTGTTGTATGCCCAGCACTTAGTACAGTTCCTGGCACATAGTAGGCACTTTATAACTGTTTATCGATATTGTTGATTTTATGCTTTGCTTCTCTTCTCTCTCTCTTGCCTGTTATTCTGCTTTGGGAATTTCTCCTTTGCAGATCTTTTTATTTTTAATCAATCAGAGTCCTTACCAGGTCACATCACCATACTAAAGTCTAAAGCACAGCCCTCTGGAAGATACTTTCTCTGCTCCAAGCCCTATGAGGAATGTTCTATGGTCATATCCTTCACCATTGTGTCTGCCCTCTGAGAGTCAGTCTAGCTAAATTCAAAGAAGCTGATTGCCAGGATGGCCATAGGAAAACAATCCCCCTTCCTTGGCCATAAACATTCACATAGACTGTTTACTGAGGCACATAGAAATTATATAAGTACAGGGCCAACCTTAGCTAATGAAATCACCAATCTTTAGAATATTAAATTTGTTACTGAAGCGTCCCCTTCATTTATCCAGGATCAAAGAACAAACCACAGTGGCACAGAGAGAACCCTCTCAGCTTAGCATATGCTGTTCATTACCCACAAATCTGTGGGTTCAGAATAGAAGAAAAAAGCAAAGCCTTAAAGATACTCAGGGAATTATTTTTTTTTTTCCAATTCCTAGGAACTTGCTTGCACAAGTTCCTTAAGAGGCTCTCCTTACTATGGCTTTCACTTTGCTGGGCAGTCATGGGTGGAGATAAGGTTTAGGAAAATAACAAACTTCCCATATGCCTTCAGGTACAGTGACACACTCTTAAATGACAGAGAGAATTTCTTTGTTGCAGCTGCAGAGAGGATATTATAATTTGTGAAATAATAATAGTATTTTTTAGCTTTTACATAGCAGTTTAAGGTTTGCCAAGTACTTTGTAAATGTTCTCTCATTTAATCCTCACAGCAACACTGAGATTGGGGCTAATATTATCTCATTTCACCAATGAGAAAATAAAGCAGATACAGGCTAAATAATTTGCCCAGGATGACACAAATAGTAAGAAGCCAAGGTGGGATCAGAACTTGGGTCCACCTGATTCTAAGTCCAGCACTCTAATGCACTATGCAAACCAGCTGGCTACTTTTAAAGAAGCTATTGTAACAGATGACCTTGTACCACTGGTTATTGGATGGACTATGAGCTAAGAAAATACTTGGAATGAAAAAATCTATGTTTTTTTATTTGTTTGTTTTGTTTCATGTCTATCGTTAGCTGTATTGGTTGAGAGACCAGAAATATTCTAGGGTTGAGTGCAAAGACAAACCCTGGATCCTGGAAAAGGGCATTCATCACCCATGGTGGCTTCAATTGCTGCTGTCTGTTCTTGGCTTTCATAAAAATACTGCAGCCAAAGATGATCTGAAGGCATTTTGATTCTACATGTGCATCTACTTCAGATCATGCTTTCATCATGTCCAATTTCCATTTTTTCTAGTTCTTGTAAAGAATACTGTCAAATTACTAACCTCAAAATGTAGACCTTACTGATTTTAATAAACTTCAGAGTTTACCAGACTTAATACAATGATTCTTTTTATTAAAAAAAAATAGTGCACAGTTTGGGATTTTTCATTTCACTGAAGCATAGAGGGAGAAAAACACAACAGAAACAGGGAAAAGCGAAAATTAGCTGGTAAACTGGGCCTTCTCAGCATGTAGACTAAGAGAAGGTCAGATGTGGAATAAAGGACAGATGCACAGAAAACCAAACACAAGATCCTAAGACAACTGGGCTAGACTCCATCAGTCAGTTGGTCAATAAGTATTCATTCAATGCTTATAATGTGTCAGGGATGTGCTGGGCATAAGAAAGACATAAAGAAGTCCTGCCCTGACAGAGCTTGTTCATGGTGTATCTGTAAAAGCAAAGAATGTGGAGTTAGAATCCTGAGTTCAAGCCCAGGAACTCTATATCCTATGGCCTGGTATTGAATCCCACCTTCACTGCTTAGTACTTGTGTGACTTTGGGCAAGTCACTTTACCTGGCTAGATCCCAGTTTCCTCGTTATTAAAATGAGATGATAATAACTGTGGTTCCTGCCTTGTATGATTCTGGTGCAATCACATAAGGAAATGTATGTAATTACTTTAGTCCCATAACGTGGTTACAGAATGGATGTGGTTCCAAAACCACAGAAAATAAACATAATAGATACATGTTTTTAACAGGTCTTGGGTTTTTTTGCTTTCTTAGTATACAGGTAGGTTAGGGAGGAAAGGAATATGTATTCAAAAATAAAATAACATTTAAATTTAAAACTTAATTTTTAAAATATATAATTTAGTTTCAAATATTAAAATATAGAAAATTTAATTTAAAAATAAAATGTATAATGATTAATTTTACAGATATAAAAATAAATTTAATTTTAAAATATTAATAAAATGAAAATATGTACATTTATTTTTAAAATATAAGCTATATAAATCAAATTTTAAAAATATTGAAATATATAAAATTTAATTTTAAAATATCTAGGATTTAATTTTTTTAAGTATAAAAATACATGAATTTTAATTTGAAACCATTATGAGTGAAAGAATATTAGATTGATTATGAGTGAAAGAATATTAAATATGGACCCAGACTTGGGTTCTGAATCTGTTCCTATCTGTCCTAACCTTTGGCAAGACATTTAACCTCTAGGAACCTCATCTGGTGGGACTAACTGATTTGTAAGATCCCTTCTAACTACAAATCCATGACTCAGATCTGATTCTCCCATAGAAAATAAAGGTAACTATGGGAGGGAAAAAGGATCATCAAAAAGAGAGGAAAAAAAAGTTACAGAATAATAGAATCCACAAATTAAAAAACATCTCAGTGATCAGCTAGGCCTGCCCATTTCTGAGAAAAGGATTCCTTTTACAGCATACCTGACAAATGACTGTAGTAGAACAGAACTGATTCAGGCAGGTCTGCTGGTTCATCTTTGAGATTATAATGAGAAAAAAGGAGATTCTCTCAGCTATATCAAGGACCATTGATGTAAGCATTGGTTCTGTTGAGTATAGTTTCCCTGCCTCTGTGTTCTCCATGCTGGTCTGCTGGATGGAATCTCAAATAAGGAACTTTTTTTTTTGCCTCCTACTCTGGCTTTCTTGTATTTAAACCATTAGGAAGCCACCATCAAAGATCCAAGACTTAGTTCTTTGAGCCAATTAGGTCACAAAGATGATTCCAATACCTGTTTAAGGAAAAACTAGTCTAACCTGCATGGCAGAGGACTTTAGTGTTTTTTCCTACCACGATGGTCATCAAACCAAGACCTGAAGATGCTCAAGGAAAGAGGAGGGATTATTACATAAGTTACAGTCCTGGAAAAAGTGGTAAAAAGAAGTGAAGGCATAAAGTTACTAAGAATTGTTTGTGAAGGAGAGAGCTGGAGTTGAACTTGGATTTGAATAAACTTGTAGCAGAAAAAAAGACTAGAAAAAAATGGCTATTTCGATGAAAAAAACATTATCTAATCTATGACTCAACTAAAAATTTTTTGTTTGCTTTCCTCCTTGCATCCCTTTTTTGTCTTTCTTTGTTTTCCTAGCACTTAGCACAGTGCTTGGCACATAGTAAGCCCTTAATAAATGCTTGCTCACTGACCAATTGACAGACTGACTCTGGCATGTCAGTCTTCACTAAACTGCAAGCTTCAGGTATGTGGAATTCTAGTTCAAAAATAGTGGCTAAGTAAAAAGGAATGTAGAGGAGGAAAAAAAATCAAATGTTCATTTAGGATTACTCATATACAAAAACTGAATCTGTGATCTCATAAGCTAGAAGGTTCACTCCAACACTGAATATTGCATCTCATCCATTTTTGTCGAATTTGTGAAGTTTTTATCTATCTTCTTCCATAAATTCTTGACAGCAGATGCTACCAGATGCCAGGGGTCTCCCTCATTTTCTTCTCACATTGAAGGACATCAGTGGAAGAGTAGGTTTATCCACTGGTTATCCTTCAAATTTTCTTTGTTCTCTAAGCTCTAACCTTGACTTTGGAGATGTCTTTCTCCACCATCCGACAGCAGCTTTCTTACTCTGGAGCTTCTCTTTGCTCTTGTCATTTTCAGACATTGAAAGTTCATTTTCCTCTTGAAGGTTGTCTTATCCTGGCAGATAAGTTCACATCTGGGGTCTCTTCTTATTGTTGGGCATTTCCTCCTAGAATCTCTATTTTTAAGGAAAGTATCCAGGCCAGCCATATTTGATCCTTCATTCTTCTCCAGACTGCATGCCTCTGCATGGGTACCTCTCCTAGAGGGCAGTAACCTTCATTCTTTTTACTTTTATTTGTATTCTCAGAGTCATTGAAATCCAGTGATAAGACAAAAGTCAAGATGGCTGGCAATGGCCTATGACGTCATTGGTGATCTTGACATCTTTGTTGTCTCACCAAGCTCACAGTGCTTCACAGTGCCTGCTTCAGCTGTCTTCATGGCATTAAAATATATTATTCTCATCTGTCCTCCCACCAGGGGAAGTCTTCATGTGCTTGGGGTAGTTACCTTCTAACTCACCAATGGAGTTTGAGGCCTGCTAGTTACCCTCAACCTGGTTTAGCCCATCTGCTAAGACAATTTTACTGGGTTGTGGCCACTATGCATGCTACAGCTTCTTGGAGACTTAAATGAACTGATACAGAGTGGAGTAGAATCATGAGAACACTGTACACATGAGCAGCAACATTGTACAATGATCAGCTTTGATAAATTTGGCTTTTCTCAGCAGTGCAAGGATCTAAGACCATTCCAAAAGACAAATCCAAATGATGGAAAATGCTATCCATATCCAAAAGAAGAATTATAGAGTCTAAATGCAGATCAAAGCATACTATTTTCTCTTTTTTTCTTTCTCCCTTTTGTTCTGATTTTTCTTTCACAACATGACTAATGTGGAAATACATTTAATATGATTGTACGTGTATGGCCTATATCAAATTGCTTGCTATTTTAGAAAAGAGGGAAGGAGGGAAAAAAATTGGAACTCAAAATCTTATAAAAGTGAACATTGAAAACTATATTTACATGTAATTAGAAAAAATAAAATACTATTAAGTGTGTGTGTGGGTTGGGGGGGGGAGAGTTATCAAAGAAAATTGCCCTGATATATTAGAAACAGAGAGAAAAACAGAAATTGAAAGAATCCACTGATCACTGCCTGAAAGACATCCCAAAATGAAAACTCCCAAGAACATCATAGTCAAATTCCAGAACTCACAAATAAAGGAGCAAGTATTGCAAGCAGCCAAAAACAAACAATTCAAATATTGTAGAGCTACTGTCAGGATTACACAGGATTTGGCAGCTTCTATATTAAAAAACCAGGGGGCTTGGAATATGGTATGATGGAAGGCAAAGGAGTTAGGATTACAATCAAGAATCACCTACCCAGCATAATTGAATATAATCTTTCTGGGGGAAAATAGATATTTAATGAAATAGGGGACTTTCAGGTGCTTGTGATTAAAAGACCAGAGCTGAATAAAAACGTTGATCTTCAAATATGACTCAACTGAATCACAAAAAAGGTAAATAAGAAACAAGAAAGTGAAAATATGAGAAATTCAATGAGGTTAAACTGTTTATATTTCTATGTGGTAAGATAATATTTGTAATTCTTAACAACTTTATTACTGTAAGAGCAATTAGAAAGAGTATATGTAGACAGAGGGTGTGGATAAAAGGTAACTTTGATGGGATGATACCCCCCAAAAAACATAATAAAAGGGTGAAAAAGAAAAATGCACTGGAAGAAGGAGGGGGGAGATTGAATGGAGTAAATTATCCCACATATCTAACAAATTCCTTTTATGATACAAATATAGTGTTGATATCCAAACCAGTAAGAGCCAAAACAGATAAAGAAAATTATAGACCAATTTCCCTAATGAATATTAATACAAAAAATTTTAAATAAAATGCTAGCAAAGAAATTACAGCAATATATCACATGGCCATGTGGAATTTATACTAGGAATGCAGGGCTGTTTCAATATTAGGAACGATATCAATAACAAAACCAATAGAAATCATAAGATTATCTCAATAAATGCAGAAAAAGCCTTTGACAAAATATAGCACCCATTCCTATTAAAAGCACCAGAGAGTACAGGAATAAGTGGAGCTTAACCTTAAAATGATAAATGATATATATCTAAAATCATCAGCAAGTATTATCTGTACTGGGGATAAGCTAGAAGCCTTCCCAACACAATCAAGGGCGAAGCAAGGATGTTCGCTATTACCTCTATTATTTAATTTATATTAGAAATGTTAGCCATAGAAATAAGAGAAGAAAAAGAAGTGAAAAGAATTAGAATAAGCAATGAGGAAACAAAACTATCACTCTTTGCAGATGATAGATGTTATACTTTGAAAATCCTAGAGAACTGGTTAAAAAACTATTTGAAATTATTCATAACTTTATCAAAGTTGCAGGATACAAAATAAACCCACATAAATCATCAGCATTTCTATATATTACTGACAAAGTGCTGTAGCGAGACATTGAAAGAAAAAATCCATTAAAAATAATTGTAGATAATATAAAATGCTTGGAAACCTACCTGCCAAGAAAAAAACAGGAACCATTTAAACACAATTATAAAATACTTTTCACACAAATAAAGCAAGATTTAAACAATTTGAAAAATATTAATTGCTCATGGGTAGATAAAGCCAATATTAATAAAAATGACAATTTTACCTAAATTAATCTATTTATTCAGTGCCATACAAATGAAACTATCAAAAATTATGTTATAGAGGGTAGCTAGGTGGCGCAGTGAGTAGTGTGCCAGCCCCAGAGTCAGGAGGAACCAAGTTTGGTTCTGGTCTCACACACTTAACACACACACACGAAAACTAGCCATGCAACCTTGGGCAAGTTACTTAACCCCAATTGTCCTCCAAAAAGGCAAAAAAAAAAAAATTATGTTATAGAGCTAGAAAAAAATAAAATTCATCTAGAATTACAAAGGAATTGATAAAAAAAAAATATGAAAGAAGATAGTATAGTTGTATCAGATCTCAAACTGGATTATAAAGTGGTAATTATCAAAACAATCTGGTACTGGTTAAGAAATAGAATGCTGGATCAGTAGAATAGATTAGGTACAAATTACATTATATGAAATGTCCATAATTGTCTAGTATAGCATAAATCCAAAGATCCACAATTCCAAGATTTTGGAACAAAAACTCATTATTTGGCAAAAACTACTTGGAAAACCGGAAAAAAAGAGTCTGGCAGAAACTAGGTACAGGTCAACATCTCACAGCACATACCAAAATAGGGTCAAAATTGGTACATGATTCACACATAAAGGGTGATACCATAAGCAAATCAAGAGAACATGGAATAGTTTATCTGTAAGATTTATGGTTAAGAGAAGAATTTATGACCAAAGAAAATAGAGAGAGGATTACAAAATGAAAAATAGGTTTTTTTAATATATAAAATTTAAAATTGTTTGCACAAAATACCCCCAATGTAACCAAAATCATAGGGACAGCAGAAAATGGGAGGCGGGGGAATTTACCAGTGTCTCTGATAAAGGATTCATTTCTCAAATACACAGAAAACTGAGTCAAATTTATAAAAATACAAGTCATTCTCCAATTGATAAATGGTTAAAGGGTATGAACAGACAGTTTTCAGATAAAGAAATAAAAGCTATCTATAGTCATATGAAAAAATGCTCTAAATCACTGTTGATCAGAGAAATGCAAATTAAAACAACTTTGAGGTACCACCTCACCTATCCGAGTAGTTAATATGAAAAAAAGGAAAATGGTGGATGTTGGAAGGGATGTGAGAAAACTGGGACAGTAATGCACTGTTGGTGGAATTGTGAACTGATCCAACCATTCTGGAGAGCAATTTTTTGGAACTATTTCCAAAGGGCTATAAAACTGTGCATACCTTTTGATTCAGCAATACCACTATTAGGTCTATATCTCAAAGACATCCAAAAATAAGGGGAAAACGCCTATTCTTACAAAAAGCAACTCTATTTGTGGTGGCTAAGAACTGGAAGTCAAAGGGATACCTATAAACTGAGGAATGGCTAAACAAGCTACGGTATGTGATTGTGATGGAATATTACTGTGCTATAAGAAATGACAAAAATGATGATTTCATAAAAACCTGGAATGACTTGCATGAACTGATGCATAGGAAGGTGAACAGAACCAGGAGAATGTTACACATAGTAACAGCAATATTGGTCAACAAAGAATTGTGAATGACTTAGCTATTCTCAGCAATACAATGATCCAAGTGAATCCCAAAGGACTATCCACCTCCAGAGAAAGAATATGACACTGATTAATTGAATATAGACTGAAGCATGCTATTTTTCACTTTTTTTTTCTTTTATTCAAGTCTTATAGAACAAAATGACTAATATGGAAATGTTTTACCTAATTGTACATGTATCTGATTACTTACCATCTCACAGAGGGTGGGGAAGCATAGGGAAGGGAGAAAAGGATAGAATATAGAACTCAGAGTTTTAAATAAAAAATGTTTTAAAAAATTAAAAAGAGAGAGAATGAAGGACAAACAACAATTTGAATTCCCGGGGCTTAGCATGGTGTCTGGAACATACATAGTAAACACTAATTAAATACTTGTTCACCTGAGTTTACTTAGCTTTCACCATATTACCTCAATTTTATCATGGGCCTAACCAATTCATCTTTACATTTCCTTGATGACATCTTTTACTCTTATATATTTCATCACAACATGACAGTGACTATAGGTTCTCAAAATCTCACCTTCCATCTGCTTTATATTTCTTTTTTTTTTTAAGTAATCGGGGTGAAGTAACTTGCTCAAGGTTACCCAGCCAGTTATTTCTGGGTGTGGTGCTGAGTGTCTGAGCCCGGGATTCGATCCCCAGGTCATCCCGACACTGGAGCCGGTGCTCTTACTCGCTGAGCCACCTGGCGCCCCCTGCTTTGTATTTCTTATATGTACCCAGCTGTTTACATGTTGTCTCCTTAATTAGAATGTAAGTTTCCTTTTGCCTTTCTTTGCATCCACAGTCTTTATGTAGTGGCTGGAAAACAGTAAGCATCTACTAAATGCTTGTTGACCTACTGAATGAATGACTATGCTAGTAATGCATGAACTTGGCCAGGTTCTATCACGCTGGAAGCGTTTCCAATATAGACCCAGCAACAGATTGAGTCTGTTTTCTGAGGATTAACTTGACTAAGTATGAAGAAGTTCATAACTTCTAGAATGGCCACTTGGTAAGGCATACTTTTGGTCCTGGCAACCCATGAAACAAAAAGTAAGTGATAGTGAGATGAACATTTAAATTTGAAAGTTTTATAGGAATATAATCATTCCAGATATAACTTTTTCATGGGCAGATAATCCTCTGATTATGGTTGTGTGTATGTTGAAAATATTTCTCCACAACTTGTAACTTTCAAAAAATTGATCAAATTTATTATGTTGCCAATTTATTGAATTACCATAATTTGTAATGCATTTCCTACAGTGGCTAGTCACTTCTCTGAAATGCTTGCTAAATATCTCCTTTATTATAAATTATACACATTCTGTATTATAAATTATTCAAATCCTGTATTATAAATATTGCTGTAGAACTAATTTTGAAGAACACTCAGATTTCCATTGAATGGATGAGTGAAAAAGATTTTTTTATTAAGCGCTGATGTGCAAAGCACCATGTTAAATACTGGGATACAAATAGAAATGAGGAGGCAGCCCCTTTTCTCAAGGAACTCACATTCTGATAGAGAAGACAATACATATAGGAGTTCAGTTCCAAGTTAGAAAGGAAGGACCACAGTTTAGAGGCAAAGCAGATGGAAATGAATCTTCTTTCATGTTGTAGAAACAACTGGATATGTTTAGGATATATTTAGCTACTTTTTAAAAAGTAGATGCACAGCAAATCCATAAATGAGAGTTCTATCGAAGGTACTTAAAAAGAACACATTTAGAGATGCTTCCTAACATATTCTGAAGATGGCACTGAGGAGGAAGAAAACCATAACAATCTGCTTTGTTCAGAAGACTTTGTTGAAGCCCTGGCTTTGGGCAGAGTCAATGCTTCTCTCTCTATAGTGTATTGTGATAGGATACAGATAGATGAACCAATACATCAACCTTACCACTCATCAGTCAATGAATATTTATTTTGGGAGACCTCAAAGACTTTTTCTTTTCTACCTCCATCCATTTTTCTTTTTATCCCTCCTTTCTTTCCCACCCTTTCTTCCTTCCTTCCTCCCTCCATCCATTCTTTCTATCCCTCCTTACTTTTCCTTCCTTCCTTTCTCCCTTCCTCCCTTTCTTCCTTCCTCCTTCCCTTTCTCCCTTCCTTATTCCATCTCTTTTTTCTGTCTTTCCTTCCTTCTTTTCTTCTACTCTCCCTATTTTCTGTCTTCCTTTCCTTCCTTTCTTCTCTCCTTTTCTTCTGTCTTTCCTTCCTTGATTCTTTCTTTTCTTGCTTTTTTCTTTCCTTCCTTCTCTTCTTTCTTTAATATTAAAATATCTCATCTTAAAATACAGATACATCTAATAGGGGGCTTATATCCACCCTGTTATCAGTCATCATGATAACAAACAGTTAATATCTCAGCAGAGTTTAGTATAGAGGTTCTTAACTTGAAGTCTATGAACTTGGTTTTTTTAAAATATATATATATAGGTTAATTTAATTATTTTCTTTTGTAATATTATGTATTTTATGCTATGCATTTAAAAATATTATTCAAAGGAGGGGTCCCTGGGCTCCAACAGACAACCAAAGGGCTCCGTGACAGAGAAAGATAAAGGACTCCTAGTTTAGTGAATGTCCAACTGGAAGCAAGAATATAGTACAGAACAAATCTTACAGGAATTCTAGTAAGAAGGTAAAGATGGATAAAGGAAAGGAAGGAAGGAAAAAACTAATATGATCTATCTCATACTTTTGCCTGAAGGTAGCCCCTATATGTTGATTGTGTGGGATGGAAGAAAATCCTTCATAATTAATTTTATGAGTTTTTGCTCAATTTTTTCCCTCTTTTCATTTATTTGTTTGCTTATTTATTTATTTTAAACATTCTTTGTACTATGTTTTAATGGTAATGCAAAAAAGGGATATCCTTCAATGGTATGACTCTAATACATTAATTTCTCTCCACATATACATTTTTCTTATTTGCAACATGTCACTTCAGTCATTGAAAATAATGAAAGAAGGAGCTAATTTAAGTTCATGAACCTAATGCAACCCAGATAAAAATCCTAGTAGAGACCCTCACATTAGGATACCCAGTAATTACATGCAGCTCTTAATGTTATTTATCTTTCAATTAGATAAATGATGTCTCCTTTAGACATCAGGCAACCTAAATAATGAAGTTCCTTTTAGGCTCATATATCAGGGCTTACAACCACTTGTAATTATTTTGGCTACTAGAGTCTGAACTACCAGTACAGGCATGCAACTGTCTGTATCTTAGTCTTAGAGAGCTGCCAGGAGCATTGAGAGGAAGCATCACATAGCCCTTATGTATTAGAGGCAGAACTTGAACACGGGTCTTTGGGACTTTCAGATTCACTCTCTATCTACTATATCTATCTACTTCATCTATACATATGTGCATCTATTGGTCCTTAACAGGTACATATATGTATAGATGAAGGGTAGACTGAAATATAGTAGATATATAGATATAGTAGATATAAATAGATATATAGAGATTTCTTTTTTAAGGACCATGCCTTAAACCTAAATTACTCTGGCCCTCATTGATTGGCCAACAATAGGTCTTGGTCCAAGCCCCATTTGATCTTTGTTTGGGCCCTTGATGGCTCAGAGTGAGTCTAAATAGCAATTGTTTCTGTTTGGGTCAGAAACCCTGAGGGTCTTCCCTTCCCAGACTGATTTTTTTTAACTAGGTAAAAGAGGTCATTCTTTTCCTCATTTCTTACCTAGCCTTTATCACTGAATGGGTATTGCCTCAGACAAACTGAGAACTGGGAAAGGCCTTAACTTAAAAATGCCAAGGACTCCCATTGCATGCAGGACCATCTCCAGTCATCCTGATCTATATCTTGTCACTGAACGCAGATGGCTCTGGAGTAAAAAGTGAGGTTGATGACTTTGCACAGCCTTGCCTCACTTAAATCCAATTCCCTGCAAGTCATGACATCACCTCCCCAAAGGCACGGTCCTCTTTAAGAATGAAAGACAACAACAACAATGAATACTTATTTAAAATGATAGAGCTTTGTTAAGCCAATCATTCCTTTTCTTCTAAGAATATAAAACATCAAATGAAGTAGTTATTCATAATGTACTTGCAGAGTTTCCCTGATCATCCCCTGAAACCTTTACTCAAAGCAGTTAGGTGACACAGTGGATAGAGTGCCAGGCCTGGAATCAGGAAGACTCAGACACTAACTGTGTGACCCTAGGCAAGTCACTTAACCCTATTTGGATCAATTTCCTCATCTATAGAGTGAGCTGGATCAGGAAATGGCAAACCACTCCAGTGTCTTCATCAAAAAAAAAAACAACAAATGGGGTCACAGATAATCAGACATGATTCAACAAACAACAACAAAGATGGAAAAGAAAGAATTATATGTGTGCATTTCTGATCTAGTCCGTCACAAACCTCAACAATCTACAACAATCAACAAATTAAAATCAACACTAACATGTTTAGTGTTGATTTTAATTTGTTGTCTATAGTATCTTTTTAGCAAAATGTAGCTTCCCTATGTATCTCTTTCAATTACGTTTATTTTTACTGTTGCTTTGTCTGAGATCATGATTACCACCTCTGCCTTTTTCATTTCAGCTGAAGCAAAATGCATTCTATTCCGGTTCTTTATTTTTATTCTGTGTGTATCTTTTTGTTTTAACTGTGTTCTCGTAAAAAGAATACTGTTCGATTCTGGTTTCTAATTCATTTTGCCATTCTCTTCTGTTTTAAAGATGAGTTCATCCTCTTGACATTCTTACCATTTGATCATTCATTAAATAAACATTTATTAAGCAACTGACCTTTGTTATGCAGTGTAATAGGGGAAGAGATGAGGACAAATAAGATATTGTCCCTTCCTTCACCATCAGTTACTAAAATAAGTAATTTAATGAAGAGTTATGCTGCAATAAAGGGCAAATTTACTTGAATCTCTATTTCCTAAAGTTCTTTTCTTCTTCTGGAATTCCCTGAGTGTCAGAAAAGTACTACTTTTTTTTTTAATGCATCCCAACTCTAGAGTATGATATTTACTTTTTAAAAAGAGAGTTTTGGGTTTCAGGGGTGGAGAACCTGCAGTCTCCAGGTCACATGTGGCCTTCTAGGTCTTGGGGTGTAGCTTTTTGCCTGAATCCAAGTTTTACAGAACAAATCCTTTTAAGGGGATTTGTTCTCTGAAGTTTGGATTTGGTCAAAGGGTCACACTTGAGGATCTAGAGGTCCACATGTGGCCTTGAGGCTGCAGATTCCCCACCCTTGACATTAGATTATAAGGCTGTTGTTTGCATTTGAGAGAAAGCAATAGGGGTAAAGTGAGAAAAGAAAATTATTTCTAAAGGAATTGAAAGATAGTATTTCCGGGGCAGCCAGGTAGCACAGCAAGTAAGAGCACCGGCTCCAGTGTCAGAATGACCTGGATCAATTCCAGGATCAGATACTCAGCACCACACCCAGAAATAACTGGCCGTGTAACCTTGAGCAAGTTACTTAACCGCGATTGCTTTAAAAAAAAAAAAGAAAGATAGTATTTCCGTTTTGGATTTCCTTCCCTTTTAGTTTCTGGATAGGAGCTTAAGCACTTCTGGTGCAAACTAAGGAGTACCAGCTGCTACAATCTCAGTTTCATTCAACAGCCTTTCCAGAAGACTGAAGGTCCATGATGGGAAAAACACCCCTGCAGTCTACAACAAGTCCAGGGGAGTGAGATAAAGAGAAGCAGATGAAAGGTATCAGGGTAGGAGCAGAAGAGTGAGAAATGACAACTTCTTAATTTTCCTCTTCCTCCAAACAGGCTACTCCTAGAATTTAACTCTGTCTCCATTATTTTTGTTGTTATCGTTGCTGTTGTTCCATTGTTTCAGTCATGTCTGATTCTTCATTACTCCATTGAGAGTTTTCTTGGTAAAGATGCTGGAATGGTTTTCCATTTCCTTCTTCAGATCTTTTTACAGATGAGGAAACTGAGGCATAAATGATTGACTTGCCCAGAGTCACACACACACAGTGTCTGAGGCCAGATATGAATTCAGGAAGATTTGTCTTCCTGACTCTAGGCCCAGCACTCTACCTACTGCACCACATAGGTTTCCCTTAGCAGGGAAAAGAATGTTCTGATTAACTGGCAGCTATGGCTATTTCTTGAAATCAAAGGGGGAAAAGTAAGGGTAAGAAAATTTTTTTTTTATTTTCTCTTCAAAAAGGGGGGGAGGGGTTGGTGTGGGGAGGTAACAAGCAAACACTATTAGACTCCTTCCTGTTAGCTCACATTTCAATAACACTTTAAGGATGGCAAAGACAAACATGGCCTATCTCATAATTTTGCCTGGAGGGAGCCCCTATGTGTGCTTTCTTCCTTACAGCAGACTTATCAGGTTGGTGGTCCAAATCTATACAATAAAAAGGGCACTGAATCAGAGTCAAAGGGCCTGGGCTTAAATTCTGACTCGACTACCTAAATGACCTTAAGAAAATCACATAATCTCTCTAGGCTTCACCTATAAAACGAAAGGGCTGAACTAAATGGCCTTTGAAGACCTTTCCAGTTCTAAATCTATGAACCCCATTTTACAGAGGAAGTATCGTGAAATGATTTACCCATTTGTAATAGGAATGGGAATTTGAAGATCTTCCCTGCCCCTGAATAGACCTAGGGGGGAGTTTGAAGACCTCCCCTGCTTTGAAAGTAAACTCTGCCCCCTAATAGGCTAAATATAGTCACATGGAAACTGTGGTGGGAGGAGTTTGCTGAAGGGAAGCAGAGCCCACAGGAAGCTGGTCAGAGCTAGCCAGATTGGAAGGGTGGGGGGAAAGGACACTCAGGCAAGGAGATAGAGAGTTTTGTGAGTAAATATTGACCTTGTATTTGTTTGTGGAAAGGCTGAAGGATGCTATGGCTCTCTGCATTATTATGGCTTCTGAGTATCTTTGGTACTATGATGGAATTGGCTTACTGGTTTGGGGATTCGGTTTTCTGGTGTCTAAATAAATGCTTCAGTTCTATCCTCTACCTGGAGAGTTTGGTATATTTTGCAATTGAATGTCATGAAATACTTATAGTTAGGGTCTTTATCGTGATTGTGGGTGCTGTAAATATTGCATTGGTGCTACACCATTACCACAGAGTCAGTAAATGTCAGAACCAAGACTTGAATTCATGCCTCCAGGTTCCATCTTGAGTGATTTCTATTCCACTACATGGCACCTTATCTATTACCACCAGGAAACAGTAATGGGAAGCTAAATAATGAAGTCTAATAAAGAGAATTTCTTAAATGTGGGAGACAGGAAAAGGAAAGGATTTTTTCTGTTTTTATTGAAAGTCAACCAGCAAAACTCATGGGTGAATTTGAAGTTAATATGTGAGCCCGTAAATTAAACTCCAAGGCAGTTTGTTCTGATATTTCTTTTTTTTTTCCATTTGCCAAAAAAGGAGCATTTAATACAGTATTACAAATGAGAAAGGCCTTTCTCAAATGTGAATGTTAGAAAGAACAAAGAAACTGGTTCCAGATTACTGGAAATAGCTCTTGCATTTACAACTCATCTCTATGTGATTTCCTTTAATTATTTACCACATTCCCTGCTCCCCTTCTCCCCCCACTAAAAAAGACACTGGCCACAGTAAACCTTTATGCAAGATATCCCTGCCTTGCTCGGTGGATTCTATCTAACACAATAAAAAACAATTAGGCATTGTATCAGATGATTTTGAATTTCCTGAGATCCTCTTCCAGAGAACATGTATCCCTGCTGTTGTAAGCAGGAATCCTGGGCTGCTAAAGCCCTGGGATATATTTCAGATGTGAAACACATGTTTCTCCTCAGCACAGATGTTAGATATTTGTCTACATCATTGCCATCCCCTTTCTTGGTAGCATGATTTTTTAAAGTCATGATTTAAGTAAATCACCTGGTGATAAATAATTGCACTGGATAGACTATAAATAAATAAATGTCTATGTATTTATTTATTATATATGAATGAATGAATAAGTAAACAAACAGATGGATACTATAATCTAAAAAGGAACTAGATTTATAATAAAAAACAATATGAATACCTACCTCAGCCATCTGGCGTACCCTCCAGAGGCCTTGCTTTTAAAGATCTGCTCACTCCTTACAAAGGAGAACTATAGAATTCCATTTCATTGGGATCCATAATGTAGTTTTAAACATTACAACACACAATTCAAAAACATGTTACTTTATAGGGAAAGAACATTGGATTTACAGTCAGAAGACTATCTAAGTAGACAGTTCTTTTTCCTTACTAGAGCAAATAGAATATTAGCTTATAGAAGTGGTTCCCATTTTTTATTTTACAAAGGAGGTTCAATCCAATAGTCCAAGGGGTTCATGCTAAAAATTCTTTAATCCTGAAATGGTAAATAATTATAAAGACTATCATGAGTGACATATTATATCTTCCTAGGGGTTCACAATTCATTTCTCTTTGTTTAAAGGGGTTCACAGAACAAAACCATTGGGCAAAGGAAAGAGTATTAATATATTATTAATCATTAATAAGTTTAATGATTAATTATATTGATGTTAATAACATTGACAATAATCATTAGCATTTATATAGCATCTTAAGGTTTGAAAAGTACCTTTTCTATGTTTACTCATTTCATCCTAACACTAACCCTGTGAAAAATAAGTGCTATTATTATTTCCACTTTACAGTTGAGGAAACAGACCCAGAAGGACATGTGTCTTGCCCAAGGGTATACAGCTAAGGAGTATCTGAGGATGAATTTGAACTCAAATCTTCCAGACTCCAATTCATTCTTTTATCCATGCCACCTAACTGTCCAAGTTTTTTTTTTTAATCTCTCTGAGGTTCAGTTTCCCCTTCTATAAAATGGGGCTAATAATCAATTTTGCTTCCTATTTCAAAGGGCTGTTAGGAATCTCAGCAGCTTAGTTCCTCTAGAATTCTGTTTTTCTGCATCTATTGAAGCAGAGAATTTAAAGCCAGGGGTACATTAGAGACCATGGGATCATTGATTTAGGTCTAATGGGGTCCTAGAGATCAAAAACCAGACTGAACTCTTCATTTTACAGATGAGAAAACTGAGATACAGAAAGGTGAAGTTATTTGTCTAAGGTTGTATAATTAATAAATGGTAGAGCCAAATCTGAACTCAGGTCCTCTGATGACAAATCCATTGTACCATCCCTTGTTCCCCATACCCTCATTTTATAGAAACAGAGACCAAAGAAATGAAATGACTTGCCCACAAACATGCAGGATCAAAGTTCAAAACCAGGCCCCTGAAGCTAAAGATCCAGCACTCTTAGTATTATATAAAACTAGTCATAACTACATCTCTTTTTTAGTAGACACTGCTATATTTCATCTGTATTGAAATCTATTGTATCATGCATAGCCACTTTCCCTAAATATGATTTCCATTTAAAGGCATGAATTTCTTCCACAGTTGTGTTATGCAAAAGGCATTCCTTTTTCCCTACACTCTCATAAACCCTCAGATTCTTCAATACTGTCTGTGTAGTTTTCTTTCCTCTTAGCAAAAAGTTCAAGGTACTTTGCAAGCTTTTCTAAATGCTTTACTCAAGAACAATTCACTTCAGCCACTCCTTTGGGTTATATCATGGCAGTCATATCCTGAGATAGTATTACTTCCGGAATTAGACTACTCTGGAATACAAGCAAATCTGCATGTTTAAATACAATTCCACAAACACTTATTAGGCACCTATTAGGTACAAGGCTGGGGATGCAAGGTATTTTGTATAATTTCATACATGGAAGAAACAGCATTGGTCTACTAGTAGACTCAATAACTCTTTAGAACAATGGCATCATTGGAAAAAGATATGGTCAAAGTCACTCGGGACAATGGGAAACTTTTTTTGGTTGAGGGGGTCAGAAAGGAAGGAAAATGGGGTGAACAAGTGACTGCTTATAATTAAAGTCAAAACTCAATTCTTAAATCCCTCCTAAAACAAGGAGATTTCGAGTTATATAATAATTGCCCTATTAACGAGCTAGAAAATGTTGGTTTAGTTTTTTTCTTCAATGATGTTGAGTTCATGAAGAGTTCTGGCATGACAGTCTTGTTGATAAAGAAGGGGGAATTTCTTGAGCAATATTGAGGCCTTAGGGGTTTTAGGAATTCAACTTTCTAAAAAGAGAAGGAAATTTTCCTGAGCACCATTAGCCTTTTGGAGATAAGAGAATTGCGAATGCATCCCTAGAATTGAAGTAGTAACAAGGAACTAATCTACAATATGGGGGAAAGAAGACAACCTGGACTTTGCTCTGGTGTTACTATGCTCCCTTAATTTTTGGTGTGGTGAATGAAGCAAAAGCTAATATGGTGCCCAATATACATTATTGAACTTTGCAGAAGAATTGACAACCCTTTCCCTCATATCTGTGAAAACCCAAACCCAAATTATATTCCAGAATTCCTCAAAAGAATTCTGGGCATGGTGAGGGAGCCAAAATGACAGACTAGAGGGAGCAATGCAGCTGAACTATCTTAACACTTCCTTCCAAACAACTTTAAAATAACATGTCGAATCATATTTTGGAGTGGTAGAAATAAAAAAAGGTCAGGGAGAGAGAGTTTTCTAGCCTAAGAGAACTTGCGAGGTTAGCAGGAGAGGTCTGTGGCACTGGCATTAAAGCCTGTCCAGAGTGCAGCCCATACAGCGTCAGCACCAGCCTCAAGGCATGGAGGTGGCTGCAACAGTAGCAACTTATCAGAGACGGTAAGGGGGTCAGACAACTGGTCAGAAGGAGCTTACAGGGAGCCCACTGCTACTACTGGGTACAGCTGGTGCTGATTGGCAGCTATTGCCCATAGTAATTCTGGGTCGCAGCTCCAGGGTAGAGAGGAGCACTTGTGGTTGAACCGGTGACCTGGTCACAATCCTAGGACCAAGAGAAGCACTAACACAGCTGCAAGGGAGCAGGGGTTCTTCCTGGGTAAAGTAACCCAGACCAAGAGAGCAATTACCACCCTCCCCTAGGATAAAAGCACTTTGTAGATACCAAAAACTTTCAGACCCCCAGAGCTAGCTCTGAAAACAGCATTACAAAAAAGCCTGAAACTTGGGATAGGACCTCCCCCACCCCCAAGTGAGCTGAGTCCAACTTTAATATTAAGAAATAAACAAACAAAAAAGTAGACCATGGTGACATGGAAAAGCAAGACAAATCCTGAAGTAGACAATAAAGTGAAAACAGCTACAAGTAAAGCCTCAAAGAAAAATGCTAATTAAATACAAGTTCAACATGAATTCCTAGGCACATTAAAGAAAGAAATAGGAATGGTAGAGGGAAAAAATGGGAATACAAATGAGAGGAAGGCAAGAAAATCATGAAAAGAGAATTAACTGCTTGGCAAAACAGGCACAAAAATATGGGGGGGAAACATCTTAAAAATGGAGTTGGTCTAATGATAAAAGAGACACAAAAATTCACTGAAGAAAAGAACTCCTTAAAAAGCAGAAATAGCCAACTGGAAAAAGAGGTACAAAAAGTTCACTAGAGAAAATAATTCCTTAAAAATTAGAATTGGGCAAGTGGAAGCTAATGACTTCATGAGACATCAAGAAACAATAAAGTCAAAAGAACAAAAAAAATGGAAGAAAATGTGTGATCTCTCATTGGAAAAAACAAATTACCTAGGAAAAAGACTGAAGAGGTGATTTAAGAATTGTTGGACTACCTGAAAGCCATAAAAATAATAATAATAAAATATCCTAGACATCACATTTCAAGTAGTTATCGAGGGAAATTGCCCTGAGAGCCTAGAATCAGAGGCTAAAATAGAAATTGAAATAATCCTTTCATCACATCCTAAAAGAGAACCCAAAATAAAAATTCCCTGGAATGCTATAGCCAAATTACAAAGCTCCCAGGTAAAGGAGAAAATATTGCAAGCATCCGGTAAGAAGCAATTCAAATATTGAGGCCCAGGCAGAATCACAGAAGATTTAATGGCTTCCATGTTTAAAGGTCACAGAGCTTAGAATCTGATATTTTAAAAGGCAAGGATTACAACCAAGAATAACCTACCCAGCAAAACTGAATATAATCCTTCAGGGGCAAAAAAACTTATATATTTACTGAAAAAGAGGACTTTCAAGCATTCTTGATGAAAAGACCAGAGGCTGAATAGAAAATCTGACATTCAAATATAAGACTCAAGAGAAGCATAAAAAGGTAAATATTAAAGAGTAATCACAAGGGACTCAATAAAGTTAAATTATTTCCATTCCTATATGGTAAGATGCCTCATGTAATTCCAAAGAATTTTACCATTTGTAGGGCAGTTAGGAGACTGCATAGATAGAGGGAATGGGTAAGAGTTAATTATATTGGAAGGATCTCAAAAAAAAAAAGTGAGAAAAAGGATATACTGGGAGAAGGGGGGTGAGGGAGAGGCAGAATGGGGAAAATTTTCTCATATAAAAGAGGTCTGCAAGGAAGAGCTTTTATAATAGAGGAGAAAATGGTAGGGGCAAGTTTCTCTGATAAATACTTCATTTCTCAAATATAGTATGCCCCTCCAAAGAGAGAAATGAGGAAATCTGAGTGCAAACTGAAACATAATTTTCTCACTTTATTTTTCTTGCTTTTTTTTTATTTTTACAATATAGCTAATAACAAAATCTGTTTTGCATGATTTCACATGTATGATTGATACCATATTGCTTGCTTTCTCAGTGGGTGGTGGAAGGGTGGGAGGGAGGGGGGGAATTTAGAACTCAAACTGTAAAAAGAAAGAAATCTTTAAAACAATAATTTTGTAAAAATAAATACATAAAAAGGTATTTGGAGCAGGATTGAAACAAGCCAAAGATATGTGATTTGGGGATTTACCCGCAATATTGAAAACAATTTTTCATAAACTAAGATTTTAGGGATTCTGTGCCATGGGTTACATGTGAATGCAGGCTGGCCTCAGCCCTTCAGAGCTCCCAATTTCCTTCAAAGCCCAGCTCAGGTACCACCACCTACAAGAAGCCTTCCCAGATTGCCCAAGGTGTTAGAGCTCTTTCCCCTCTCAAATTATTTGGTATTTACTTATCTGTTGTAATGATAGAATAATAAATTGAAGACAAAAGCTATTTTTTCCTCTTTAAGGAGAGGGAGAGGGAGAAGATGAGTTGAGCCACCCAGCGATCTGGGTCCCCATTCAGGGAGCTTGGTCTACTCACAGGTTGTGTTTGTCCTTCATTCCAGAAGAGGACCATGGCATCAGGGAAATGATGACATGACTTGCAGTTGACTTTGATTTGAATGAGGGAGGACTGTGCAAGGTCACCAACCTCAGTTTCTCCTCCAGAGCCATCTGGGTCCAGCGGCCAGATATTAATCTGGATGACTAGAGATGACCCATGATGCAATGGGAGACCCTGACCCTTTTAAGGCTAAGGTCTTTGCAGGTACTCACTGAGAGTGAGGTAACGCCTTTTCAGTGAACAAGCCACTTTAAAAAGTGAGTCAAGGGATTGTCCCTTTAATTAGATTAAAAAAAAACTTAAACTGGGAAGGGGAGACCCTCAGGCTTGCTGTTACAAAAAGAAAGAGTTGGCATTGACATTCACTCTCCTTCCTTCCTCCCTTCCTCCCTTCCTCCCTCCCTCCTTCTCTCCTTCCTTCCTTCCTTCCTTCCTTCCCACAAAACCTTTCACCCAGCCCACTCTGAAGCAATAGATCACTGCCCCAGCTCCACCTGATGTCAGGATTTTGGGCCCTCCTGGCTGAGAGTCAATGTCAATAGCAACTGTTTCTCTCTGGAACACCAAGCCTCAGGGTCTCCCCTCCCACTTTAATTTTTTTTCTTTGTCTATAAAAAGGGGCCATCCTTTGACTCACTTCTTAAAGTGGCCTATTCACTGAATGGGCATTACCTTCCAGGAGGCTCTGGAGGACAAAATGAGACTAGTGACCTCACTCAAATCCAAGTCAACTGCAAGTCATGTCATAATTTCCCTGATGTCAAGGTCCTCTTCAAAAACAAAGGACAAGACACAGTCTTAGCACAGTGCTTTGCACATGCAAGTATTTAAGTGCTCATTGCAGAATAAGAGACAACAGAGAGGCAATGGGAATGATGGATAAAGATGTGCTCATGGCATCAGAAAGACTTAGGTTCAAATCCTGTCTCTGGTATGTACTATCTCTGTGACTGTAGATAAGCCACTAAACCTCACTGCTACCAGGTAATTTCCTAACAAAACAAATTTTGGACCTACATAGGTAGGATCATAGATTGTGAGCTAGAAGGAACTTAAAAGTCCCCTAGTCTAACTCTTTCATTTTATATATGAGAAACTGAGGCCCAGAGAGGTTGACTAATTTACCCAAGATCTCTCAGAGAATAAGTGACCGATTTGAGATTAGAACCCAGTTCCTCTGATGCCAAATCCATAATTCTTTACATTTCACTATGTTGTAAGTGGAGGTAAGTGGAAGTTTCTTCACCAGTAAAATTATCTCTATCCGTCTGTCTGTCTGTCTATTGAAAGAGAGAGAGATAGAAAAGAGAGACAGAGAGAGAAAAGAGACAGAGAGACAAAAGAGATGGAGGCAGAGAGAGAGCATAACTCAGAGATAGAGAAACAGATGGAGAAGGAGGAGAGTTCAAGGGAGGGAGAGAGAGGAAGAAAGAGAAAGAACAGATGTAAAATGTAATTAATTCATTTGAAGTATTAGAAAAAAAACAAAGGAAGACCTCTAGCATATTGGGTGGGTCTTGTATGAAGGGTTTATGGAAATTCATGGACAAAAATAGCAGGGGATGAAAAGTACAGAGGGTCATGATCTTCACTGGTAGAGAAAAAGCACTACAACGATAGCATAAATTCTTTAAGGTATCAAAATCTCTTTTCCATCAAGAAGGACAGTCTTTAATCTAATAAAGACAGAACAAACATGATTAAAAAATAAAAAGAGTTCATGAAAGGTGAAACGTGAAAAGAGGCATATAGTTGATATAAATGAATTCCATTTTCCAGAACTAAGGGAATTTCATACAAGAATATTGAGTACAACACATTAAAAGTCAGGAATTCTACAAAATGCCATCCTATGACAGGGGGAAGATGATAGCAAGATAGTAAGAGCAAGGGAGAACGGATGGCTAGCCCAGAAACTCCACTGGTATCCCCATAATGTCAAGTGAATATAAAAACACCCCCAGAATTTTGGGTGTACCCTCTCTTTATGACAGAACATGGACAAGTATCTCATAAGCTGGGTGGGCATGGATGGTTCATAATTTGCACCCGAAGACGGAGTAATTCAGTCCATGACATCCCTGAGCATTTTGAGTATGAGAGAATTTAGATAGCTTCCAGTATATAAATACTTAGATTTCCCTGGTACTTATTGCTTACAAAACCTTTTATATATATTGTCTCATTTTTTCATACAATCATTAAGTGGTGCATCCAGGACTGGACTAGAGCCTTCTGACGGCAAATACAGAGCTCTTTCTACAGCAATTGTTTGTAAGCCAATTGTTTGGGACTCAGAAACTCATTTTCTCACAACATAATGTCATGGGTGATTGAGTCTACTTTATCAATTGCACTATCTCTCAACCAATGCTTTCTATCCACCAGTGAAGATCATGACCCTCTGTGCCCTTCGATCTTGTCTGATTCTTGTCCATTCATTTCCATAAATCCTTCATAGCAGGCCCACCCAGTGTCCTGTAGGTCTACTTTTGTTTTTTCCTATTGTCTCAAACAAATCAACCTGAAGCACTATTTCAATGACATCTAACCACAAGATTATAGATTGAAAGTTGGAGGAAGCCTAGAGGTCATTGAGTCAAGCACTATCATTTCACAGATGAAAAAGTTAAGGCACAAAGAGATTAAAGGAGCTCAATGCCACACAGGTAGCAGGTGTCTGGGGTGGGATTCAAAATCAGGTAATTCAGACTACAAATCCACCATTCTGTGGGAAAATAGACTTTGTCTACCAATTCCTGGTAAGAGATAACATATTCTCCTACCTCTGGTAACTTCTTAGTTCACTAGCCCTTTTGTCTAAAAGAAGGCAATTCTCTGTATCTGCTAATCTGCATAGGAATAACCTTTCTACAAGTCTGCACTTGCTTAAGAGAAGGGATCTCTCTATGTGTCTACAATTATATGAAGTGTCTCAAAATTCTTAGTGCAGTTTCAAGTTATTAATGCTTGAGATTGCACTGAGACTCTTTGTACAATCTATTTGAGAGAAGATGGTTCTCTAGGTCCACTACTCTTCAGGTATTTTGAATTAAGGAACAAAAAGCATTTTTGGGAGATGGAGGGTGAAAATGGGAAGGGTTGGGCCCTGCTGAATCCTGTAATTCTCTTCCCGTTCTATGGTAGAAACTTTAGAAAACCAAATATCCTTAGTTGGGAACTGTGTCTAAATAAAGTTTATGATTTTATTTTAAATATTTAATGTCTTCTCATACCTGAGTAGTTATTAGTTTTTTGGAGTTCCTTTTCTCTGAGCTTTCCCAAAAGCATCGAGCTATTGTGGTTTTCAATTCCAGAATATTATCCTGGAAGATAAAGTAGAGGAATTTCTAAAAACTTCAGTTGACTGTAATAGCAAGCACCCTAGCATACCCAGGATGGCTGCTAGCACAGATTCTTTGATCTACTTTTCTAAAGGAAAGCAACTCAATAAGGGGTTAACAATTTTACTTTAATCAAACATATATATCATTCACTTAGTTCAGGTGGGAAAGTCAGCACCCTGAACTTCAGAAAATACAAACAGAAATTACAAGCGGACAAAAAAATAACACAATTCAACTAACCAATAGACAGGGCTTCTATCTTTCTGACCATTATATAAATACAGTGTTAGTTACCAGAGTTTTCAAAGCTGGGGGGGCTCAATGGCTGCCCAGAGTCTCATCTGGCCAAATCACACAACTCTTCCTGTAAGTAAGCCCCAGAGCAAAACCTCACCTCAGGGAGTAATATAGCCTTCTCCAGGGTCAGAGAACATCACAGCCTTCATGACCCACTACTTAATTGCAAAGTAATAAAAGGTGTGGCTTGCTGAAAAAACATCCCCTAAGCAAGCTTCTCTTGTTGGGCTCCAAGTGAGGCCTATTAAGGGGCAGGGGAGATCTTCAAATTCCCTTACCAGTACACTGTTTCTGATGGTTAGAGAAGTGTGTCAAATAATGACAAGATCATGAATTCAGTCACTGCATAAACCAATTAGTTTGGGTTTCAAAAACTGGCTTGAATTTGATCCCCATACCATGGACCAGCCACGTTGCAAATGCATACCATGTGTCACAGAGGTGAATGCAGTGACATATATTGATCACCCCTACTGGAAAAAGAATGCAAAAGCCCCATCCTCCTGATCTGGGAGAAAGTTAAGCCTTCTGTCACACAGAGATATTTGGGTACAGCCCAAATCTCATTGAGGAGTTTATTGCTTCAGATAGGGATTGGACTAGATAAACATCAATGCTGGCTCCAACTCTGAGGCTATATGATTTTATTATTTTTGTTAATATAAAATAAGGCAGAAGTATACAGAAGCTGTGGGGAGTGTGGGTGGGGAGAGCTGATTGCATGTGACAGGGTAAATACCAATATATTCAATTGTTTTAGTCACATCTGACTCTTCATGATCCCATTTGAGGTTTTCTTGATAGAGATACCGAAGTGGTTTACCATTTCCTTCTCCAGTTCATTTTACAGACAAGGAAGCAGGCAAACAGACTTAAGTGACTTGCCCAGGGTCACACAGCTAGTAAGTGTCTGAGGCCAGATTTGAACTCAGGAAGATGAGTTTTCCTTTCTCTGGCCCCAGTGCTCTATCTACTATACCACCTAGCTCCTCTAAAGACCAATATTCAAATATTTAAAGGTAAATATTTAAATAGACAAAGGTAAATCCTTTGTTGTAAACAACAAAGCCCCATGAGTTATCTCCAGCTAGAAATGGATGGTTACAAATGGGCCAGTTGCTGTGCAAGTGTCCTAGATTGGGAGTCAAAGGCCACATATCACTGCCTACTTTTTCTGCCTAGTACACCAAAGACACAGACTACTATATCAAGTCATTTTGCAAATCTCTTCTAAGAGACAGCTAGGTGATGCAGTGGATAGAACATTCAGACACTCACTAGTTGTCTGGCCCTGGGCAAGCCACTTAACCATCATTTGCCTCAGTTTCCTCAACTGTAAAATAAGGATGATAAGAGAACCTACCTCCCAGGGTTGTTGTGAGGATCAAATCACATACAAATCTCTCAGGAGAATGTCTGGCTGCTAGTGGGCACTCAATAAGTTCTTTGGTGGCACAATGGATAGAGCACCGCGTCTAGAGTCAGGAAGACCTGAGTTCAAATTTGAATTCAGACAATTATTAGTTGTAAGACCCTAGGCAGGTCTCTTAACCCTGTTTGCCTCAGTTTCCTCCTCTGTAAAATGAGCTGGAGAAGGAAATGGCAAACTACTGAAGTATCTTTGCCAAGAAAACCCCAAATGGGGTCATGAAGAGTTAGACATGACAGAATAACAACAACACTGAGTTCTTGCCTCCTTGTTTCCTTGCTATGGAAGTTAACAACAGTAACTGACTCTCGGTTTCTGCACCTAACCCCACAGAAGCATCCCACATTCCAGTCAAACTGATCCACCTGCTCCTCGTAGTACTCAATACAATATCTTGCACCTTTGTACTTTTGCACAGGCTCTCTCCGAAGCCTGGAATATCCCTCCCCCTCACCTCTACTTCTTGGAGTCCCTGGCTTTCTTCAAGTCTCAGACATTTCCTAATTCTTCCAGTTGTTAGTCCACATGACCCCAACATAACTTTCCTGTGTCTACTTCTCTGTGATCATATTCCCTTCCCCAAAGCATGTAAGCTCTTTGAGGGCAGGGCTGGGTTTGGGGTTTGTTTGTTTTTTTATTCCCAGGACCCAGTTGTAGATGTTGTGTGTCCTTCATTCTCTAAAATGACCTGTACAGTGCCTTGTACTACCTAATAAATGATTGTTGAATGAAGCTAAGTTGAGTTGAATCTGATATGTTTTTATAGGAGATAGATAAACCCCAATACTGTTCCCATTTCTCAGCTGTAATGACTTCCTCATGTTACTAAGGACACATAAGTCATTGAAGGTCAGTGAACATATGAAAATAAAATGCAGCAGGACATTTCTTTGGTGCTGAGATTGATTCCTATCCTGTAATGGAAAAATAGATCATACCAAAGGGTGACTGTGGAGTTAATTCATCTGCTGTTTGAGCCTGGCCAGAATTTTAAACTGATCAAACACATCCATCTTCTGTAGCTTATCAATCTTTCAGACAGGATTCTTGCCTTTTTTTTTTTAGGACACCACACCCTCACAATACCTTCTGAAAGTGCTAGCCCTTGAGCCATTGGGAATAGTATTACACTTCTTGATGAAGAACAGAGACAAATGGAATGAACAGATCTAGTGGAAATGAGAGAACTTTCCAACTGGGATCTTTGATGATCTGTGCTATTGAATTGCTATTATCCCTATTTTACATTTTAGGAAACTGAGGAAAATGGAGGTTAAGTGTCTTGCCCATAGGAGATTTCTGAGTTAGAGGAGTGACATGGTCAGAGCAATGGATCATGAAGATAATGGGCAGAAGTGCAAAGAATGGATTGGAGAAGTTAGAGATTGAAAATGTAAGGTAATCTAAATAGGAAGAGATAAGGTCTGAACTAGGGGTTGTTTCATTGGGAGGATCAAAGAGAGGATAGATGAGAGATAGTTCAGATGTAGTTCCATAGGATTTGATAAATGTGTGGAGTGATGGAAAGAGAGAACCAAAAATATGACTGAGAGGATAGATTTTTTTTCCCATAAAGTTGAATCTAGTTGGAATTAAATTTTATAAAGTCAATTTGAGAGTCCCATCAAATTCCACTTTAACTATGGAGTTTTCTCTCTACATTGAGGGAGGGGATCTCAGCCAACTGTGCTACAAACCTTTTTTTTTTTTTGGAGGGCAATTGGAGTTAAGTGACTTGCCCAAGGTCACACGGCTAGCTTTTGTGTTAAGTGTCTGAGGTCAGATTTGAACTCGCTACAAACTTTTAACAAGGAAGGAGTTAGGATATTAGCCAACCCAATCCAATAACATGCTGAGCATCATAGGGAAGTTCTAGGGCATGGTAGGAAGTACATTTGACTTACTTTGGACTTCAGGAATTTCTCTCATGCCTCAGCATATCCCTAGACATTTCACCCAACATTCCTAGAATTTGTCTTCCTTTTGGTATTTATAATGCCTAATAGAACTAACCTGAAATATAATATTTTGTTAATAGATACCTTCAAGCTCAAGCTCATGCTTAACCAAATGAATGAGTTTATTGTCAATTATTATAAATTCAATTCTATAATTTAGTATTTATTGAGAATCTGCTTATGTTCATTTCTGCTTTATATGATATTGGAAATTCTGCATTGGCAGTTTATTCAAAACAAGGAATTCTTGAGTTAACATATGAAAAATGCTTTGAAAATCTTAAAACATCCTATAAATTCTAGTTTTTATTAGTGGAGTTGTTTCTTTTCTTTATTTCCTTCCTTTTTCCTTACCAAATGCTAGCATTGGGGAGAGACTCTCTCCCAGTGCTCTTGTGCCACACATGTACTATGATTTTTTCCCAAAATTTGCTTCTCTTCCTTCCCCCACCCCCTGGGTCCGTAATGCTTGGTGCTTTCAGTAGCAACCATCAAATCACAGACTTTCAAGAAGGACTTGGAGTACTTGAACTCATCATACCTTACTTATAAAGTATGACAAATGGGTTGGTTGGGATGACTTGGGGATTTCTTCTCCCTGTGATTCTCTGCTAGCCCTACAACTCTCCCTCCTGTCCCATCCTTATCCATCTCATCTCAAAAAAGGCACAGTGGGAGAGAAGAGAAATTCCATGGGTCCAGCCAAGAAGGGAGGACCACCCTAGGGTAAATAACTGTCTCCAGAGCTGCTGGCAGCCCACACAAACTATTCTAGGGAAAATTAAGCCCCACTGCATATTTTGCTAAAATAGCACATCAAGTTTTAAAAGACACACCAAATATGTTTTCTCTAAAATTGAATAAAATAAAAGACATGAGCTTTATAAGGTCCCAAAATTAAACCCTAGAGGAGTCAGAGGGAGACTAACAAATGTATCAAAAATTAGGCTATCAGAAAGGAGCCTCCACCTGAAGAAACAGACAGGAGGGAGAGTATACTAGACTGTCAAAAGTTTAAAATGCCGCAGGAGGCCAGTCAATCCATATTGATCTCCCCATGCAATCTGACCTTCATGGGGTTCATTAGTTTCCAGAGAAGCAGTCCAAAACATTGCATAGCAGCAGGGTTCAGCCTTATAAATGTGCTGGCCCAGCAAGTTAGCCCTCAGCAAGGTAGCTAACTGAGGTAGTTATTAATCACTCTGCACTTTGGGGGCCTTGCAATTTCAGAGAACTTTTTTCAACAGTGGCTGATGATTCACTAACCCTTTGGAAGGCAGATCAGTATTGTTCTTACAGGTCAGGTAGAAATCAAATCTGACCCTATGGTCTTTGAAAAGCAGCTTCGAAATTGGAACCTGGAGATCCTGAGCACCAAGCCTCCCCCTTGGGCCAAGGCTTCTTCTCGAAGATGGCAAAGATTAAAGGTAGAGGGAACTCGTGTTCCTTTGCTGCTCTCCATCCTTCCTCTGCCCTCACTGAAGTGCCTTTCAGATAATTTTCCCATTCTACTACTACATATTTTTTAAGAAATATTTTTCTAAAAGAAATTTTCTTTTTCCCAATTATGTGCAAATAATAATTTTAACATTTAAAAAAAATTTGAGTTCCAAATTCTTTCTTCCCTCCCCCCCTTGAGAAGGTATACAATTTGATATAGATTATACATGGGCAATCATGCAAAATATTTCTGTATTAGCCATGTTGAGAAAGAAAACACAGGAAAAAAAACAAGACAAAGCTTTAAAAGAATACTTTACTATGCATTCAGACTTCATCAGTTCTTTTTCTGGAAGCAGATAGCATTTTTCATCATAAATACTTTGAAATTGTCTTGGATCACTGTATTGCTGAGAATAGCTAAGTCATTCACAGCTCTTCATTAAACAATATTGCTGTTACTTTATACAATGTTCTCCTGGTTCTGCTCACTTCATTTTGCATCAGTTCATATAAATCTTTCCAGATTTTTCTGAAATCAGCCTGCTCATCATTTTTTTTTAAAGCAATCAGGGTTAAGTAACTTGCTTAAGGTTACACGGCCAGTTATTTCTGGGTGTGGTGCTAAGTATCTGAGCCCGGATTTGATCCCCAGGTCATCCCTACACTGGAGCCAGTGCTCTTACTCACTGAGCCACCTGGCTACCCCTATGCTCATCATTTCTTATAGCACAATTGTATTCCATCATAATCATATACCACAACTTGTTCTTTCCCCAATTGATGAGCATCCCTTCAATTTCTAATTCTTTGCCACCACAAAAAGAGTTCTTGTGAATATTTTTTGTACATATAGGTCTTTTTTCCTATTTTAAAAATAATCTCTTTGGGATACAAATCTAGTAGTGACATTGCTGGGTTAAAGCATAGGTATAGTTTTATAGCCCTTTGGGCATAGCTCCAAATTATTCTCCAGAAGGGTTAGACTACTTCACAACTCCAACAAAAATGCACGTGTCCCAATTTTTCCACATCCTCTCCAACATTTACCATTTCCCTTTTCTAGCATATTAGCCAATCTGATAGGTATGAGATAGTACCTCAGAGTTGTTTTAATTGAACAACCACTTTTTTTGAACAATAATTTTTCTTTTTCTCCTCTCAAAGTCCAAAGTGGTGAGTGGGGCTGTGGGTAAGCCATTCCTGTTCTCCCTCCTCAAGGTACAGAGTAAATAGCCATATTGGTTTCAAAACATTGTCCCACCTTATTTCTTGCCAGATGGTATTCTTTTAATTCTTCTATTTTCACACTAGGAAGTCTCATCCAGTTCTAATGATCTATGGCTCCTGTGAAGCTCTCTTAAGGCCCATTTGTTGTTCCAAGCATTCTCAAATTGCCTCAGTGCACTGACAGGGAAAAGACATGGATAGTTAACAGCTTTCATTATTACCTGATGTTTATTTTATAAGCTGTTGCTATGGCTTGTACTGAAGGCTATAGAGAACAACTTAAGTAGAAGGGACCCTTTTTTATGAACAGCTTGCATTTTATATTTCAAATGTTAATCTGCTCAAGGATGGCACTGATAATTTTTACTAGACATAGAAGATAAATGCCCTCTACAGGGGGGGAGGGGGGGAGGAAGGGAGGAGAGAAGTCTGGATCTAGGATTTCATCATTGTAGGGGGATTGCTCATGTGGAAATCACCTCTGAAGGTATAGAATGCCAACTTATCTGCAACCTAAAGTTTTAGAGAGTTGCCTCAAACACTTTAGAGGTTAAGTGACTTGCCCAAGGTCATATAACCAGTATGTGTTAGAGGCCTGATTTGAACCCAGGCATTCCTGCTTCCAAGACATAGGTATGCATAGCTTTGGAAGAAAAGATTAATGGAAATGGTTCCCAAAGATGTATAAATTTTGCTCATGCTTAAATTCATTCTGTCCCTCCCTCCACTTTATTATGATGCTTTTTTAAAAATTGCTTTTTGGAGGGCAATTGCGGTTATGTAACTTGCCCCAGGTTACACTGCTAGTTTTTTTTTTTTGCATGGGTGTTAAGTGTCTGAGGCTGGAACCAAATTCAGATCCCCTGGTGCTTTACTCACTGTGCCACCTAGCCGCCCCGTATTATGATGCCTTTAAAAATGTAAATAGAATCACAGGTCTAGAAGAGAATGTAGAGTTCACCTATTCTGATCTGCTGTTTTTAAAAACAAGGAAAAACTGAGACCCTAAGAGGTTAAAAGATTCCCCAACACACTAATACGCTATTGCTGAAGTTGTGAACTGATCCTACCATTTTAGAGAGAAATTTGGAACTATGCCCAAAGGGCTATAAAACTATACATACTCTTTGACCCAGCAATACCATTACTAAGCCTATATCCTAAAGACATCCAAAAAGAGGGAAAAGGACCTATTTGTACAAAAATATTTATGGCAGCTCTTTTTGTGGTGGCTAAGAACTGGAAATCAAAGGAATGCCCATCAGTTTGGGGAATGGCTAAACAAGCTGTGGTATATGATTGTAATGGAATATTATTATGTTATAAGAAATGACAAGCAGGATGATTTCAGAAAAAAAACCTGGAAAGACTTACATGAACTAATGCATAACAGAGTGAACAAAACCAGGAGAACATTGGGAAGAGTAATAGAAATGTTGTTTGATGAAAAATTGTGAATGACTTATCTATTCGCAGCAATACAATAACAGAATACAATCCCAAAGGATTTGTGATGAAGCATACTATCTGACTTCAGAGAAAGAAATGACATTTATTTGAGTCTTCTTGTACAAAATGACTGATATGGAAATGTTTTACATGTTCATGTATAACATCTGATTGCTAACCATCTCAGGGAAGAGAGTGGGGAGGGATAGAATTTGGAACTCAAAACTTTAAACAGAAATGTTTAAAACTTGGGGGAAAAGACTCTCCAGAAGTCATGCAGCTAACCAACATCAAGGCCAGAATTAGAGCCCACAAATGGATTGAGTAATTTGTGGCAAAGAGCTGAAATGTGGTTACTCACAGCTAGAAGCTGTGGGATGCCAATTAATAGATTATCTGTACCCTTTTTTATGACTCTAAGAGGTCTTGATTTCTAAAACTGTGCTCAGAAGCCTGATGGCTGAAGGACAAATCTCAAGCTCCTTATCCAGTTATTCAGAGTCCTCTGCTGTCTGACTCCAACTCACCTTTCCAGCCTTACCTCTTAATGCTTTCCTATACAAGTTCTCTATTCTAGTCAGACTGGTCTGCTCATTACCCCTCCAACATAGCCTGGACTTCTTTGTCCTCATTGTTTTGTTCATGGCTAGTAAGCTCCAAGGCCTCTTCTTTTTTTTCCTCCCACAATCCTCTGAGCTTGGTTGGTTACAATCACTCTTCCAGTCTGATTCCTCCAGAATCTAATAGTTTCCTGTGGAAGGGAATGTAAATCAAGTCAAGCATTTATTGAGTGTGTATATGCAGTGAATAGAGCATTGGTATTGGAGTCAGAAAGAAATGAGTTCAAATCCAGCCTTAGAAACATACTAGTTGTATGACCCTGGACAAGTCACTTAACCCTGTTTGTCTCAGTTTCCTCATCTGTAAAATGAACCGGAGAAGGAAATGGCAAACCACTCAGTATCTTTGCCAAGAAAACCCTAAATAGGGTCACAGAGTGAGACAACTGAAATGACTAAACAACAACAATGCCAGGCACTGTGCTAAGTGTGAATGACACAAATAAAAAAAAAAAAAGAGTCCATGCTCTCAAGGACTTCACATTCTAATAGGGGGTAGGGCTTGGCAGCAAAGTCCAGAGAATGAAAGTCTCCATTTCTGTCTTTATCTATCTTGTCCTTCTCTTTGAATTCTGCACTCAGCCTCTCCAAGTTTTAGAGAATATGAAAGGGAAGTGGAGTATTATTTCTTTATTTTATTTTATTTTATTTTATTTTTTGGTTTTCTACTGCCTATCTATAAACAAACAAACAAACAGGTGTTTGCAATAATAAGCAAAAGGCAGATCTATTGTTCCCAAAGTCTTCAAAGTTAAGCCTAGTGTTCCATCCAGAGTGACAGAGTTTGCTTTCTTAGCTCCCCCTGCATTTCCTGACTTAACTGTCAAATCTTGTCCCAGGATTGACTGGGTCCATCCTTGAAGCTCTGGATCATGGAAGTCCTAATAAACCTTTGCTCTCCTCTTTTCTTCTCTGATTTTTTCTGTAACAAGTACTTAGTAATATATGAGTTCATAAAGCTAGAACTGAAACGAGTCTTTGTGGCCATTTAAATCCACCTCCAGGGGCAGCTAGGTGTCTAAGTGGAGAGTGTACCACCCCTGAAGTCAGGAGGACCTGAGTTCAAATGTGACCTCAGATGCTTACCAGCTGTGGGACCCTGGGCAAGTTTCATAACCTCTATTACCTCCAAAAGAACAAACAAACAAACAAAGATGATGGTAAATCCCAACTCCTTTTTTTATAGGTGAAGAAACTGAGGTTTAAGGAGGTTTTAAGCTACTTGCTCAGGGTCACATAAGTAGGAAGAGCCCTAGGTGGGATCTGAACCAAGGTTCTCTGAGTTCTCCAGTATCAGTCTCTGTAGGGGTATGCTGCTAAATGTTTAATAACTGGGTCTCTGAGAAAAATACAGAACACGCTGGAAACACTTTTAAGTTTAATCCACACTATTAACATTTTCTCTGTCACTTTCTTAAGTCTAGACAATCAACAAAACTATAAATCAAGTCTAATTTGTAACAAGATATAAAATAACACACTGAAAATTTGGCAATGGACTGGAGACCCAGGCCAAGCTGCCTCTAGCACACGCTATCCCTCTGCCTCCCAAGTTCACCATCCTATTGTTAAAAGTTATTCTACTCTTTGTGCAAAACATGAGGTCAACACCTATTGCTGTAGACTGACATCAGGGTATAGCTCTGTCCTAGAGACACTGTGACTTATCATTACTCAGTTGTTTTCAGTCCTGTTAAATTCTTTGTGAGCCCATTTGGGGCTTTCTTGGCAAAGATATTGGAGTAGTTTGCCATTTCCTTCTCCAACTAATTTTACAGATGAGGAAACTGAGGCAAACAAGGTTAAGAGACTTGCCCAGGGTCACACAGCTACTAAGTGTCTGAGGCCATATTTGAACTAGGGAAGATGAGTCTTCCTGACTCCAGGCCCAGCACTCTATCCACTGTGCCATCTAGTTAAACCAGTCACCATTAGGTCTTAATGATCAATTACTCTTATATTTGCTTTCCTTACAGTACTTCCTGCCAGTGTTCCCTACAAACCAAATTTCCCTTCCTATTTCAAAACCCAGTGGTCAGCCCAAAGCACTTTTTTTTCTGACTGCCTCCTAACTTCCAACTCATCAGCAAATCTGAGCTGATGGACAATATCAGTTCTATCCACATTTCCCAAACTCTGATGATAGACCACTCAGACCATTGAACCATCAATCCACACTTCCCACTTGGGACTAAATTTTCTAGTAACTGATTAAATATATATTTATAATAGAAAATTATATCTTACATACAAAACTCCATTAAGAAAATTTCCCTCACTATTAACCAAAGGGTCATTGTACTAGTTCATTACTTAGAATTTTACAGATGGTAAGGACCCAAAAATTACCTAATCCCAACTACTCATTTGATAAATTTAAAATAACAACAATAATAAAGCCAAAGGTCCAGAGACATGAAATCTAATAAATGGCAAAGAAGGTAGAGTAACCAATGTACTCCGATTGATAGTTTCAGTATGCTACATGGACAACCTTAGTTTTCCTTATTTCGAAGAATGCCATGTAAGTGAGACAGGAAGTATTGCCCGCTCATCAAAATCCCTTTAGAGATTAGGGCTCTGACCCACAGGCTCTTTGAAATCTTTATTCTCTTGGACACTGAAATGTATCCCATTTGGCCAATATCCCAGGCATTTTGAACAATTCCCTGGAGGGGCCAGCCCATGGTTCCTTGCACTAAGCCAAAAAGGGTTTCCTTAAATAACACAACTTTTTATAGCCTATCTGGCATCAGATTAGAAACCCTTTGAAGAAATGATTGTGTTTTTAAATAGAACACCTTATTAGCATCTCTTCCTAGAGGTTATAATAATAGTTTTCTGTGGGAGATATCAATTAAAGAAGTTGATAGTAGTAGGCATAGTTTTAGCTCTTATCTTCCAGTCTGCATGATTCTTTGGATGATACGAATAGAAATGGTCTCTCTTAAGTCTGTCCTTTAAGTAATATTTGACTTCTGCATGTATTACCCAAGTCTGACATCTGAGCCTAATTTTGCCCTACTATGAGATCGGTTCCTATGAAGCCCAGACTACCAACCTTCTGAATCTGTCTTCCCCTGGCTACTCTCTACAATGTTTTGTTGTGCTAAATAAAACAGGAGTTTTTCATCTCAGGTGCACAGCTCTCCAAGGGATCTGTAGATAGATTTCAGGAGGCCTGTGAACTGGAATAAGGGGGAAAAACTCTTTATTTCAGTATAATCGATCTCTATTATAATACTATGAATTTTATTTTATACAGTAAAAACATTATTCTTAGGAGTCCGAAGGGGTTTGTGATGCAAACAAACACATTTAAGAGCCCTCATCCTAGAGTGTTCCTTCCATAGATCCAGGTGGGATCTACTGAAATGCTTTCTCGCATCGATCCAGTTTCCAATCACATCTCATCAGTTCAAGAAACAAAAATGAACTATTCTTCCTATCTGCAGAATTGAAGCTACTGCCCTACGTTATCAGGGCAGAAAGCATGGCATGGCTGTATTGACCTTTCAGGGTTGTGGTGAAAATCATAGAATCATAGATCTAAAGCTAAAATGGATCTAGGTAGACATCTAGCCCCAAACCCTTGATTTTATAGAGGTGACTGGCCAGCAGGTGAGGTAGGCTGCCCAAGCCCAAACAGAGAGCAAGTTATAGAGCAGGGATCCAAGGCCAGGTGCTCTGATTCCAAGTCTCCTATCCTTTCCACTGTGCCCTGCTGCCTTCCTAAACAACAAAACAAAGACCTTATAGCATTTTACACATCACAGAACATTATATGAATGTCAGCTGCTTTTGTAACAGAACAGTAGACTTAAGAGTCAAAACACCTGGATTCCAATCTTAGTTCAACAGCCCAGTAACTGTGACTTTCAGTAAGCTACTTTACTTCTCTGAGCCTTAGTTTTCTCCTCTGTAAAATGGGAATAATAATGCTTGTACCACTTACTTGACAAGGTCATTGCTATGATAAAATGAGACAATATACCAAAAATATCTTGCAAGCCATAAAAGGCGATATAAATGTAAGTTGAGTTATCCCAATAGAGAGGATGGATTTGTGATGATTCAATAGCAGTCTCTACCATCAACCATGAGTAATTAAAGTTATCTTTGGCAATGGAACACAGCAAAACTAGCTGACCTGGGAAGGTCTCATTATAACTAAGCAGACTGGCCATAGACACAGAAGTTAATCTTGATCAGGAGACTGAGTGCTGCAGTGACCCTGAATGGTGACCCTGGAGTTAGGAAGAACTGAGTTCGAATCTAATCTCAAACACTTATTTGTTGTTATATGACCTTGGACAAGTTACTTAACATCTTTCTGTCAGTTTCCCCATCTGTAAAAATGGAAATAATAATAATAAGCACCTACCATCCAAGGTTATTTTGAGGATAAAATGAATTGATATTTTTAAGTGCTTAGCAAATGTTAAAGTACTATATAAATGCTAGCTATTGCCATTAGTTTGGTCACCTTAATGTAGAGAAAACTACCTATGAGGAATATCATTCAGCAAAACCATCATCAACAGCTCACAGAGCCATAGAATCTTGAATTTAGAACTTGTAGAAACCTTGGAGGTTGACCTCTTTCTTTTTTTCCCTTATATTTATTTTATTTTTAATTTATAGAATAAAAAAATTTCCATAACCTAGAATAATATTTTTTTTTTGCTTTTTGGAGGGAGGAATGCAGGACAATTGGGGTTAAGTGACTTGCCCAAGGTCACATGGCTAGAAAGTGTTAAGTGTCTGAGGCTGGATTTGAGCTCAGGTCCTCCTGACTCCAGGGCCAGTGCTCTATTCACTGCACCACCTAGCTGCCCCAACATAGTATAATTTTTAAAAAGATGGTTACATAAAACTACAAATCTACTATGTATAATTTGCTATTCCTTTTAAATATATAATTATGATGCAAATTTATTTTTTTCTTCCCTCTCCCTCCCACCCAGATGGCTACCATTAGACAAAAATCTTTATAGGCATGTAAAATCATTCTATACATACTTCAATTTTCAATTCTTTCTTTGGATGTAGATACCATCTTCTTTCATACATCCTTTGTAGTTAATTTAGGTATTCCTAATAGTCCAAATGACTTATTGGCTCAAAATCATCCTGAAAATAATATTGCTGTTACTATATGCAAAGTTCTCTTGGTTCTGCTCATTTCTCTCATCATTATTTCATGCATGCCTTTTCATGTTTTTCTAAGAGCATCATGTTCATCATTTCTTATAACACAGTAGTATTCTATCACATCATATACCACAACTCGCTCAGCCAAAAATGAGGCCCAGAAAGCTTGCCTAAAGTCACATAACTAGTAAGTGACAGAATCCAAATTCAGTTCTCTTGACTCTCAACTGATCAGTCTTTCCACACGTCATATTTCATTGCTAGATCATTCCTTGATGTGGCTCATGCTCCAGTGTTACTTAATTATATTGGTGTACGTTCTCATGTAAATTAAAAATTAGACCACCAAGTCCAGAATTAAAACAAGTGCCCTACTACTCTCTCCTATAGCCTTGACCCTGGTCAAGTCTGGTAGGTTGTTGAGGAGAAGGGCCCAGCTGGGAAATGGAAGGCACATGGTAAGGGAGCTGTGCCATCTGGAATGCCAGCTATGCTTTCCTTTTGCCTCCCTGCCCTAAATACCATCCTATGCTCTCCTGCTGTTTCAATGTTCATTCAATCCATCCATTCCCTCATTTCTTCCTTCCCCTCCTGTGGGATTTTCATGCACTTTTCCATCACATCTCCTAGAAATTTATTGCTTCCCTTCCATAATCATTCCTCACTCACCCATCCTCTCACCCTCACTAATAAAGTTCTTTAAAATTTACAGTCTGCTGAGTTAAATAGGGAATATAAGTATTATTATTTTTTTCTATCAGATTTCTGATTTCAATGGTGTGGGGAGGTATGAATGAGGAACTCCCTCTTCTACCAGTGTAGATCAGGTCTCATTCTGCAGTTTTCAGCATTAGAGTTGTCTGGGGCAAAAATTAAAGGCAGGGTCACACAGCCATCATGCTTCAGAAGAGAGACTTGAACTCAGACCTTCTTGACTCAAGAGATAATCTTCTATCCACTAAACCATATTGCTGCTTATAAATATTGTTATCTTCATCATTCTGTGGCTTCTATGTCTATGTGAAAAGAAGGAAGAAAAGAAGGAAGGAAGGAAGAAATGAAAAAGGAAAGAAAGAAGGAAAGAAGGAGGGAAGAAAGGAAGGAAGGGAGGGAGGGACAAGGGAGGGAAAGAGGGGAGAGAAGAAACAAAAATGTATTAAGTTTTTTTTTTTTTAAGCAATTGGGGTTAAGTAACTTGCTCAAGGTTACACAGCCAGTTATTTCTGGGTGTGGTGCTGAGTATCTGAGCCCAGATTTGATCCCCAGGTCATCCCGATACTGGAGCCAGTGCTCTGACTCTCTCAGCCACCTGGCCGCCCCTATTAAGTTCTTAATATGTACCAAGTATTGTCATAACCACTGTGAAAATATTATCTTATTGTGACTTGTTCTTGGTTACGTAAGTGGTAGAAGTCAGAGGTAAAGCCTCAAGTCTTCTTTATTCTAAGGCCAGTCTTCCAATGAGCCATGTTGTACTGATGTTCAAAGAAGCTAAGAGATTTGTCCTGGGCCCCATATCAAATGAACTTCCAACATCCAAACTGAGGTCTTCTGATTGTAAGACCAACACTTTTTCTATGCAGAAGGTACCAGGGCTAGGTGATAGGTATGCAAAGAGATGTAAAACATGGTTCTCCTCTTCTGAAATCTCAGGAAATATCTAACAACGGCATCATCAACAACAATAACAATACCATCGACAACAGGAGGAGGAGGAGGATTATAATAGTAATAGTAGTGTTGTAGTAGGAGTAGTGCTAGTTGTAGCAGTAATAGTGGTAGTAGTAGTAGGAGGAGGAGGAGGAGCAGCAGCCGGGTGGTACTAGTAGTAGTAGTAGTAGTAGTAGTAGTAGTGGGAGCAGCCAGGTGGTAGTAGTAGTAGTAGTAGTAGTGAGAGCAGCCAGGTGGTAGTAGTAGTAGTAGTAGTAGTGGGTGCAGCCAGGTGGCAGAGTGAATAGAGCACCAGACTTAGAATCAAGAAGACCTGAATTCAAATTCAGCCCCAGACACTTACTAGCTATGTGACCCTAGGCAAGTCACTTAACCCTGTTTGCCTCAGTTTCTTCATATGTAAAATGAACTAGAGAAGGAAATGGCAAACAGTATCTTTGCCAAGAAAACCCCAAAAGGGGTCACAAAGAGTGGGACACAACCAAAATTAACAACAATTAAAAGTTGTAGTAGTAGTAGTTCTAGTTGTAATTGTAGTAGCAGCATTGTAGTAATTGTAGTATAATAAAAGTAGTAGTAGTACTAGTAGTAGTTGTAGTAGTACTGGTTGTGGTAAGGGTAGTTTTAGTAATTATAGTAGCATTCGTTGTATTTGTCATAATAGTAGTATAGTTGTAGTCATAATAATAGTACTAGTAATAGTAGCAGTAGTAGTAGTAAAGCACTAGTAGTAGTATTGTTGGAAGAAGAGGTGGATCTACCCACACTTATGTGACATTTTATCATTTATAGGCTTTTTCCACAACAACTCTGCGATGTAGTTAGTGTAAAGATTTCCTTCATTTTACATTTACAGTGACTTGCCCAAGGTCATACAGCTCACATTTGTGAGCTATTTGTTAAGAACAAATATTGAAATGTTGTATATGCAACATACTAGTTGAATGTCTCCATCTTTCCCTTGATTATCCCCTCAGGCACTTAGATGTAAGATTCAAAGACCTTAATACACATCCAGTTTCATATGACTGAATGACTATGTAAGGAGCTCTCCGGTAGGAGTCTGGAGGTCTGAGTTTTGGCTCTGGCTCCACCCCTAACTCTGCCTTGGGCTAGTCACTTTATCTCTCCAGGCTTCAGTTTAATTTCCTCATCTATAATGATGGCACTGTGAGAGATTAGGACTAGATGATCTCTAATGCCAGTGTGCTAATAAATATTTAATAATCAGCTCTCAAAGAGAAAAAAGTAAGCAGTATACCCTTTAAAGTTTAATCTGTATTATTAACATTTTCTTGCATCTAGAAAATCAATCAATCAAGCCCTGATAATAATCTATAGCATTTGCTGATTTCTGAGAAATAAACACTCACATTGAAATTTAACAATCCTCTGGTTCGAGGGGGCTCCAACATGCCCCTATGCTAGATACATTTTAGTGCTAACATTCAGAGCTTCTAGATACGGAGCAGGGAGTTCCTGAGGTCCCTCAAAGCCTGCCACCTGGGCCTCTCTAGGCAGTGCTTTCCGATGTACATAATTAGGAGGTCTGCTTTGTCCCCCACTGTCAGTGGTATGCAACTCAATCCATCTGTAGAATTCTGCAAGACTGTCATGAAAACATTGGTGAAAATGGCTTGGCTTGGGATTTATTACCATCTGTGCCTTTACTGTCTTTCTGGCACATGGAAGTTCATGATCCAGTCGACATGTCTGCAACTTGGTGTTACGAAATTAGACATTTACAAATTGAAAATATAAGACATAAGTCAGAAAGGAGCACTTGTTCTTTGATATAGATATTTGTCCTTGTAAATGGTCAACTAAGACCATTAAATATAAACATAATGAATTCCCTAAGACTCACTTGCCACCACCCTGCTCCCAACCCTGTCTCCAAGCACACGGAATAATAGAATGTCAGAGCTGGAAAGGATTTAAAAATCACTTAATCCAACTACCTCATTTCATGGAAGAAGAAACAAGTCCAGAGAGGAGAAGGGATTCGCCCTGAGGTCACATGACTAAGATTACAAAAATTTGTAGGAGTGAAAAACAAGACTGACATATTTTAGAGGGAAAAGATGTGACCTATAAAATTTTGCATTTTCTTCTAATAAATTGCTTTCTAATTTTTTTTTCTCTTCAAAAGCAGTAAGTTAAATCCTTTGGCAGTGCTCATCCTGACGGTTTCCCACTTTCCCAAATGATTCGTATCTTTCTCAAGTATTTTGTTTTTGTCATGAATAATATTTTGTGTTGGGGAAGGGAGGGAGGACTGTGTTTTTTTTTTATTATTTTTAAGTCTAACTTGAAGATTTTTGTTTTACATCAATCATTTCCCATCCTACCCCAGGATTCCCTTGTAGCAAAAAAAAAAAAAAAAAAGAAATAATTAATACATGCCTGACAACAAAAGCAGCATTCCACATCCATAGATGTCCCACCCCCTCTCTCCAATGAAAGAAAGGAGTGTTTTGCCTCTGCCTCTTTTTTTCTTTCCATTTTGTATCATTTGATGTATTGCCAACAGAACTATCACTAGTAATTCTGGTGCCTGGGGAAAGTACACTTGAGCATAGACCCTGGGACACAGAGCTCTATGTGAGGAGAGATCCAAAGATAACAAGATTGTTGCAGAAGAAGCACCATGGGGAAAGAAGAAGGGTAGGGCCAGACTGGAGGGGATATCACTTGGGGAGTTACTGGAAGGATGGAGGAAGACATGGACCATTTGGTAGCTTCCTGTTTCAATTGGTTTGTGTGGGTTACTGGGTGCTAAGCTCAGTTACTTCTTCCTTCTGAAGGAGTAAGAGCGTTCATTATCAGACCTTCTAAGTTTCAGTGCCCGCCTAGTTATGGCTTTAGTTGCCACATATGGACATAGGCAATATTTAGTTCATTAATTGTTATGTAACATTTCATGCTACCATGATTTATTTAATCATTCTCCTTTTGTGGGCCATTCGGTTAGCTTCTATTCCAAATGTTCATATAAACTATTTGTGCCTGACCTGTGGCAGAGCCTTCCAAGCTCATGTTGGTCCAATCGGCCACAGTCAGACACTCAGTATGTTGACCCCAGCATAGTGATGTCATTTTGATCCTCTTTGAGTACAAAAAAACAACCATTCAGTTAACTATGTCATTGAGGCTCATTTCTCACTAAAAGGCATTGCATTTTAGCTAAGGAAACTAAAGAAATGAAAATGAGAAACATTTTTTAAAATCCAATTATGCTAAGCAGAAAAACACATATGCTGCTGAGATGTGTTTCTATTTAGATGTTTATTTGTTGTTTACCACAGACCAAAAAAATTGAAGGGGAAATTATTTGGATCTCAAACCATGAAATAAATTTTTGACTATTTACCCACCCAATAAAAGCTGTTCCGTCTGGAGCTTTGAAATTGCTATTTCTGATATCCTCCAATGCAAATATTTTTGAGGAGAAGCAGCAGAGCTACATAGTTGGAAAGAAAAGTGATAAAAAATAAAGCTGAGTCCTAACTATATTAGAGCATTATCCCACTTGAGAACCCCCAGATTCAGCTGATGATCTAACAACTAGGAAATTGAAGAGCTAGTCTTCTGACTCCAAGTCATCTGTCTGCTGATTATTTTGTGTATGTGTGAACATGTGTATATGTGTTTCTACATATTAATACGCAATCAATACTTATAGAACTGTGACCTATTCAATGTGGATGCTCCTTTTACTAATTCAGATGATCATAGCTTTTCCATAAAGTGGAAGATGGTTTCGTGACTTCAACAACAACAGCACCTAATGGTCAGCCCTCTTCTCATGAGCCTCTCTTCACTTTTGTGAGCCATGGAGTTGGCAGTCTCCATCACGTCTTTGTCCCCAGGTTGCTACACTAGACACTTTGGGAAGCTTTCCCTTGGGTGAGTTCCAGGATTCTTAACTCTTGTATCCAAGGTTTGACTCCATTTCCACCAAATATCAGTTCCACAATCAACATAAACCTGGCAAATAGCAAAGAAACCCACTTATTCAATCATATAGCAAAGAAGAAATCGGAGAAAGTATACATAGAATATGTACCAGACTATACAGAGAGAAGGAGCTCTCCTATTGGGAGTGAGATAACTCAGTTCAACAAAGAGAGACAGAGACAGAGACAGAGACAGAGACAAAGACAAAGACAAAGAGAGAGACAGAGAGAGGGAGAGAGAAACAGAGAGAGAGAGAGAGAGAGAGAGAGAGAGAGAGAGAGAGAGAGAGACAGAGAGAGACAGAGAGAGAGACAGAGAGACAGAGAGACAGAGACAGAGAGAGACGGAGACAGAGAGACAGAGAGAGACAGAGAGAGACAGAGAGAGAGACAGAGAGAGACAGAGAGAGTCCTAGATCTCACCAAAGGGGAAGTTCAACTTGGGGTCAGGGACATGACTGTCACTGCTACCTCTTCTCATGTCAGCTTCTTCCTAGCATCTTTTCCTCCAGCAACTTGAAGTGGGACTGGCATCATCCATCTTCTCTCTTGAAGCTGGAAGCCATAATCCCCCAAATTCAAAAAGACTCAGTGACTCCCAGAAAACTGAACTGCTCTCCTCTCTCCCTCTCTCACCAACTGCATCCCATTCCTCACTCAGCCATAGGGAACTGATCTCCATCAATAAGGAGCGAGCCTCATCCCCTGGTCTTTGGAATTAAGATTATATATACACAGATGCATGTATGCATCTGTTTGTATATACTTATACTTTTCCCCCCAGTGAGTGGGTCTGGTGAACAGTGTAAGCTAAAGTAACACTGAAAATATGTTTGTTTCAACATTGAGGCTAGAACCCAGCAGTGAAATGAAAGAATGCATGAGTCCACATGTTCAGACCCACATTTTTCTGTTCTTGACCTTATTATACAATATTACTCTCCAGTCCTCCCTCATGCCCCATTCCTTTCAGTTTTTGTAAATGAGCTCATCTGTAGAGAGTTTGCAGACCCACCTGGACCACAAAGGCCTTCTAGTCTGATGTATAACTGTAAAGAAAAATCCCCTGTACAACATCACCAATAAGTTATCTAATTCAGCCTTTCCTTGAAGATCTTCCATGAGGGACTGCTCCCTACCTCCCAGGGAAGTCATTCTACTCTTTGGCCAGCTCAGCTAGCGCAGTTGTTTTTACATCAAACCTAAATCTGCCTCTTTGTAGCTTCCATTGCTTCTGCCTTCAGGGGCCAAACACAGCATGTCTCATCATTCTTCCATGAAACAGGCTTTCCAAAATTTGAAGAAATCTCTCTTGCTCACCACCCCCAAACTTTCCCCACCCCCAGGCTAAATGGGATACAATAATGAATTGTGCATTGTATGTTTAAAGTTCAGTTCAGTTTCATGTTATACCCAATAGTTCATAGTTAACTATGATCTGCAAAATAATATTTTCTTTTCATTTTCTATGGTTCCTCTGATCATTTAAAATAAATACAAGATCACTTGTTTTTCTTTTTCTTTTCTTTAAAGTACCAACAAATATATTTTGGGGAACAAAAGTGGAAATGTGATATAACACACACAATCATTTATTCATTTATTTATTCACAATTCATTGAGTATTCACTATGTGCAAGGCACTGGGTAGAACAGAATGACTGCCATCATAGATCTTAAAAGCGAAGTCAAAATATTGAGGTAGGTACAAACAATCATAATGCAAGGAAGTTCATGCTAAATTCTTTTTGAATGGCTTAGGCAAGAGAGAAATCATTTCCATCTTAGGTAACTAGAAAAGCTTTCACAGGTGGGGAGGAATCCTAAATGGTCCTTGAAGGGTGAGTAGGCCTTGTGACTCAGTAGAATGGGGAAGGGATTTGTTATCAGAGGATCCACCTTCAAATCCTAGCTCTGATCCTGACCACCTACGTAGCCTTGGATGAATGAGTCATTTAACCTCTCTAGTCCTCAATATCCTCACATGTAAAATGAGGAGTAGGTAGCTTCCAATTCTAAATTGATGATGTAAGATGTAATTGTAAGATGATATAAGATAAGATTTTATTAAGTGGGGATGTGGGCCATTCCAAGTGGTAAGAACTAAATGTCTCTTGTTATTGTGGAATTAGGTCCCTTTAACCATCATCTTCATTTTACAGATGACAAAGCTGGGCTTGCTCCCAAATCCTTCTCTCTACTGTCCTAGGACTCCGTGAGATAACTGTTGTAAGGAAGTGTAGGCAAAAGGAAGGAGGACATTATATACAGAAGCAGTGAATTATCATTTATCATACAGGGTAGGAGGTGCTCATGGGGACTAGCACCTCTGGTGTGAGGGCTTGTTGAGCCTTTTTCAGGGCTGTTCATCCACCTTTAGTGGCCACTTGTCACTCAGCTATCACCTGTGGCTCCAAGAAGCTGTAGCAGGTGCAGTGGTCACATCCTGGTAAAACTATCTTAGCAGATGGGCTAAATCAGGTTGAGGATCACCCGGCAGGCCTTAAACTCGTTGGTGATTTAGGGGGATGTCTACCACAAGCTTGTTAAGACTTTCCCTGGTGTGATGGGTGGATGAAAACAAAGTGTTCCAATGGCCATGAAGGCAGCTGAAGCAGATTCTGTGGAACACTTAGAGCTTAGTTAGACATTGAAAAAGCCAAGGTCACCCAATGCATCCTGGGCTATTGCCAGTCATCTTGATTTTTGTTTTGCCACTGGATCTCATTGACTCTGGAAGACAGAGTGAGGCTGATAACTTTGTGCAACTCTGCCTCACTTAAATCTGATTTACCCACAACTCAAGGCATCACCCCATAATGTCATTGGTCATCTTCAAAAACAAAGGATGAATAACAATTATTTATTTTAAAATATATTGGTTTTTGGCATTGTACTACAAAGCAAACTATACTTCTAAAATAAGATTAATTTCATAACAATCTTAGAACCATTAAATGGTAGCACTAAAAGGTGCTTAAGTGATCCGTCTAATCTAACTTCTTCATTTTCCCCATAAGGAAACATGGAATATTTAATAGTCACTAAGTCAATTGGAGTCAATAAGACCTGAGTTCAAATGCCTAGCTGTGTGAACTTGGACAAATCATTTAACCTCTGCTTCATGGGGAAAATGAGGAGGTTTAAATCAATGGTTTCTAAGGTCCCTCCTACCTCTAAAAGCTATGATTCTATGAACTGAGGAACAGATGAGTGAAATAATTTGTCCAAAGTCACACACCTAGTTAGTAGGGAAGGACAAAAGCAAAACTCTTGAAATTCTTTTCATGTATATATTGTGTGCATAAAATCCATGATTTCCCCCAAGAGAACTGTGACTTATATGCATTAAAACATGTATAAGAATATCAGACAAAAGTATCTATCTATATACATATATTGTATGTAAATGTATGAATATTCTACATATATATCACATAGAAGTCATTTCCAACTCAGAATATATAAATCTACAGGATTAGGGCTGTTTGCTTTTCTCATAGATTTACTTCATTTCTGTGTATTTGTATTTCCAAACTGTTTTTCTTTTTCTTTTTTTTTTTTTATTTCTTTGGAAATTTTATTTTTATTTTATTTCCCACTGTACACTCAAGTTTTTCTATTCTGAAGTTTTTCTATTTCTGTGAAAATCACAAGTTCTGCTTTGACAATTCTTATCTATCTACTAAACCATTCAAAAATATTCTTCTGTGGCTCCATGTTCTCTTGGGTGTCCACTGGATCCTCTGCCTTATTAAGGTGTTGACTCATTTTCCTTTATTTTATAATATTTATTCAGAAATGTTTGCATTCATTTAGATGTATGTCCTGGAGGTCATGTGTTATAAATATCTTCCCTATTCATTTCTTTGCTTGTGCTTAAAGTTTTTAATGAGTTTTATTTTTCCTGAGATTTTTGATAATTTGTCTCTTTTTCCCCCTTACATTCCCCTATTGCTTTCTTTCTGACTCTTTTTTTTTCTTTGATGGCATATCTCCTGAGGGCTGGACCTCAAAGCCATCTCAGCTTCTTCCCATACTGGGGAATTCACTTTCCACTGGCCTCACTCTCTGTGCCAAATGGTTTTGGTGGGGGTCAAAGGGTGGGGAACAGAAAAGGCCTCAACTGGATGTCAGGCCTCTTTCCTTCAGCCCTGGCTAAGCCCCATATATTATGTACTGGAGCTTTGTTCCAGTTCCCTCTTTATTCCTCTGGCTGCCATGTGGCTTTCTACCATTCTAAGCAGAGCATGCTTCTGCTTTCCTATATACCTCCACCTCTTTCTGCATAGGGAAAAGGGAGACAGTAATGGGAGAGACATATATCAAGGAAAGGGGCAGCAGAATTCTGTTGCTTATTACATATGGTGGTGGGATGAGGACAAGGGCAGAGGGGATGGGCGTACTGAAAGATGAAAGCAGTGGCAAGAGAATTATTGAGTGGATCCTAGAGCACAAGCCGGTAGGTTCCATTGCTCTGCCCCACCAGAATACTGGGGATAGTGAGAGAAGGGGTAATAAATGAGCAAGATAGGGATCAGAAATTAGCCTTTTCTTGCTGTTAATTCATCAGGTCAGTGCCTTATTAGGGTTCTTGGTGTCTTAGCCTGTGGAGAGAGATGAAATTAGTTTTAGGTCAAATTGTGTATAATTCTCACTTTGGAGAGTTTTGAGAGGTCATAAGGATGAGATAAAATGTCTAGTCCTCAATCTTGGTGGTCACATGGTCCACTTAAGGCCTTGTACAGTACATTTTTCCATGAATTAATTAATTTTATCCTTATAACAATGGCATAAGCTAAGTATTTTTATTTCTTCTACAAATATGAGGAAACTCAAACTCAGAGAAGTTAAGCAGTTTTGGGGAGGACTCATGATAAGTAAGTGATGGCCCCATGACTAGAAATCAAATCTTCTGACTTCCAATTCATTGTTCTTTACTTCATGCTGTTTTGTCAAGAAGAGAAAACTAACATCCAAGAGCAAAGAGATTCTGGGATATAATCATTTATGAAATGTTTTGCAGGAAGATGTTCAAAGTTGATGAACAGGGTCACTTCTCATTATAGTGAAGAGTGGCAGAAAGGAAACCAGGTCTGCAGAAGATCTTTATATAACCCAACTAAGCTGGATAATCCCAAGAGCTTTATTGAAAAAAAAATTGAAAAGATGGGAAAATAGAATAAATCTGTAACCATTTCTAGGAAATTTTTTAGCATCACTAATAGTGGAACCAGCACATTTTTGCTTGCAATGGCATTAACAAAGACAAGGTTGAAAAAAACAACTGGATGAGTACTCAGTCTACCACCCCATTCTGTCTCATGGCATGCCATGCTGGATCTGTTCTGAAGCAGATTTCCAAAATTAGCTAAATCCTTGGTTTTGAGACTGTTCCCCACAAGGCCAAACAAGGAAAGGGGTGAACTTTCAAACTGTCTCCCTCCTCAGAATGTAATGTATTTAGCAGTCAGTATGTCTTTGATCTGTGCTATCCATCCTTCCTTTTAAATGGGATTTGTTGTTGTTGAATTGTTTCAGTGATGTCTGACTCTTAGAGTTTTCTTTGCAAAGAAACCATTTAGGGTGTCCTTTGCAAAGACACTGGAGTGGTTTGCAATTCCTTCTCCAGCTCATTTTACAGATGAGGAAACTGAGGAAAGCAGAGTTAACTGACTTACCAGATGTCATAGAGCCAATAAGTGTCCAAGGTCAGATTTGAATTCAGGAAGATGAGTCTTCCTGACTCTAGGCCCAGCAGAGCCACAAAACTTCCCTATTAAATGGGATTAAGTCAATATTTAAACACTAATCTTCTCAATTGCTCATTCTTCTTGAATTGCCTCTTTTTATGCTCCCCTCCCCACCCCCTTCAGGACAGAATGTGTTTTAAGTGGTTTCCCAGACAAAGACTTGGTCTAGTGGCTAGAACCAGACCAGGAAGACTGGAGACTAATGCAAAAATCCTGGTTCATTCACCAATTGATCCTGGGATCCTGGATCCCTGTACTTCTCTGTTAATTAAAGGAATTAGTCAAGAATTTTTATCCTGTTAATTCTATCTATTGACATTTTTACTCAATGGAACATTTATATTTTTGGGGGGAAGGGGGAGATAGGTAACTATAAGCTGCAAATACAGTAGTATTCTGCATTAGTAAAGAGAGTTTCCTCATCTGGAGAGTTCCCTCTAGCAATAAAATCACTGGTTTAGTCTCCCTCCCTAACCCTAACTCATGATGAACTCATATGTTCACCAGGAATGACACACAAGCTATCATACAGCATACGTAATCCTAGAAAAGGAAGTGTATTGGTCGTATGTGCCTCCCCACGTAGAGAAATCTCCACCCTGAGGCCCAAATGTTCTGATAAGTGAGGATTCCTCAAAGGGACCACTATTTTAGGAAAGACCCCAGACACATTTCTATTCATTCAAACTTCAGCTCATTCTCTGCACTTCTCCTAATTAACTCCCTTACTCCAAGGAATCTAAAGCCAATACAGGTTATATTACTTGTCTATGGCCACACAGCTAGGATATTACACTCAGGTCCTCTGACTCTAAATTCACTGTTATTTCTATTGTACCATATTTAGTAAAGATGCTACTTGAATTCATGAAAGCTGACGAGATCACTGAGAGAGAAGGTATGTAGAAAGAAGAGAAAAAAAAGGAAGAAGAGGGCCCAGAACTGATCCTTTTGGACATCCTGTTTAGGTGAGAGAAGATGGATGACGAATGAAGGAAGTAGAAGAAATGTCATGAAGTTGGAGAGTAATGTCATGAAAGCCAAGGAAGGTGTGTCCAAAAGTAAGGGGTGGTCAAAAGCATCAAAAGCTTCAGTAGAATCAAAAGGAGTGAGAATTAGATAGAAATACCAATGGATCTCCTTGAATGTTTTGAAAATTCTAAATATTACCCATTAAATTCGCATTTCCATCCACTATGCTGCCAGTCAGTGTCATTGGAAGATGGATGCAGTTTTTGTTTTGCTTTATCTTGCTTTGGGACTGAGTCATTCTGTCTTACCCAGGCTGCATGTAAGTAAAATAACTACTCAAGGACCCAAGCTCCCTGCTGAACTACACAGAAGCTTTGGCCTGCATGTTATTCTGACTAAGGCTCATTTGCCCTTCCTTAGGCAGCCTGGTGCCCACCTCCCTTCAGGGGCTCAGTATATAGGTGCCAAATTTAGTACAGACACCTAATCAGCTATAGCCCCACTAGGCCTCAGGACTCCTGAGTTCAAGCAGGTCACCAGCCTCTGCATCGCCCAGAGAGAGATCCGTGGTGCGCATGACCACATCCAGCTGGAAGATTTAATTTTAAATGAGTGCTGTGCACTTGATGGGGCAAACTAGGGTGGATAGTTAAATTAAAGTGATCTAATGTGAGGTTAACTACTTAAGTACCAATAGGTGTCTGGCTGCTTGGGTTTACAAAGCCCACAATGGAGACAAAATGTCATAATGTTCATTCAGCATCAAATGAGGACTAAAGGCTTCATGGGATTGGAACCTGCATTACCTCTGAGCTCCCTGCTGCTCTGAAATCTCTCTTTGCTCACAGGCTGTTTCTGCCCCACTGATTACTGAGATCAGCTGGTTGTTCCCCACATAAGAGTTGTGTATCTCTTCTGAAATGTAATAGGAGATCTGTTCACTGGGACTATTCCTGGGGAGTATGAAACAAGTAACCCTGGTTTACCCACCCTATCACTAACAATGATGGTAAAGATAAAGAAAAGATTCTCTTCTGTAATGCTGTACCACAATAAGCTTTGCTTTCAAAGGCTTTTAAAAAGATATTCTTTCTAATTCTCCCAGCATTGCTGAGGAGGTAATGGATAGAGAAACAGCACCGAGACTAATAGAGCAGGGTCACATGGCTTTCACATCCCTACATGGGCTAGAACCTGGACTGGTCTAGTGCCTATCCCCCACTCCATTCCTACCCCTGCTCCCATTCCCACCCTCACTTTTACTCCCACCTTCACCCCATCCTTACACCCACTCCCTCCCCTCTGCTACTTTTTCGAGCAACCATTCTCCTAAGAAAGTCATTCTAGTCTTAGGCTGTTGTCACATCTAAGGACCCTGGAGAACCAGCAATTTGTTGTTCAGGAAGGCAGATTGGCACAGTGTAAAGAATATTGGCTTTGGTTTAATATGTATAACCTATATCAAATTGCATGCTGTCTTGGGGAGGGGGAAAGAGAAGGGGAGGAAAATTGGAACTCAAAATCTTATAAAAGTGATTGTTGAAAACTAAAAAATAATTTATTAAATTTTAAAATTAAAAAAAATTAATTTTGGTTTTGGTGTCAAAGGGACCTGGTTCAAATCCTGGCTCTGCCACTTTTGATCTATATGACCTTAAGCAAGTTATTTAACTTCGTGCCTCAGTTTCCTCATCTGTAAAATGAAGGGTCACACAACTGGTCACAGTAATAATAATAATTATTATATACCACTTACTATGTGCCAGGCACCATGTTAGGCACTTTACAATTATTATCTCTTTTGATCCTCACAACAACCCTGGGAGGCAGGTACTGTTTATTATCCCCATTCTGCAGATGAGAAGCCTGAGGCAGACAGAGATTAAGTGACTTGACCAGGGTCACACAACCAGTAAGTATCTGAGGCAAGATTTGAACTTAGGTCTTCCTGGCTCTAGGCCCAGCACCTTATCTACTCTTTCCTCTAGCTACCTTTAGCAAAGAGCAGGCAATCTTGCCCCATCAAGAGAGGGAGGGATCACTTTTGGATAGCTGTGCCTCAGATGGAGAAGCTATTATATGTCCTTTAATTTTCAGTCTTCTGACTACTGTACTCCAAACTTAATAAGTTCTTCCTCTCCAAGGAACTATTGACTTCCAAAATGTTGTTGTTTGTCCTTTGTTCTTAAAGGGGACCATGACGTCAGGGAGGTGATGCCATGATACTCAAGTGAATTGGATTTAAGTGAGGCAGGGCTGTGCAAGGTCACCAGCCTCACTTTCTCCTCCAGAGCCATCTGGGTCCCATGGCCAGATATCGATCAGGACAACTGGAGATGGACCAGAATGCATTGAGGGGACCTTGGCCTTTTCAAGTTAAGGTCTCTAACAGGTCTCAGGCTGATTGAGGCAGTGCTCATTCTGTGATTAAGGCTTTAAATGAAATGAGACAGAATTGGAGACTCCTAGCCTAATTAAATTGGTTAAATTTGAATTTTAAAAAATCAGTTTGGGAGGGAATGACCTTCAGGCTTTCTGGCCAAAACATTGCTAAGTAGTTCTGCATGAAAAGAAGGTATGGAGGGGCCAGGAAGAAATTTTTAATAAAGTTGCTGATCTGTCCCACCTCCACGATTTATTTAAATCCAAGTCTTGCTTCTGATTTCACCCTTAAAGCTCTGAGTTTATGCACATATGAGAACATACATGTTTATGTGGACATATATGTACACCGGTGTTAACTGTGGATATATTTATATACCAATATTTCAATGTGTGTTTGTATGTACATACACATATGAGTACATGTGTATGTTTAAATATAGTTGCTTATTTTTTAATTTTCTCTATCCCTTTACAGCATGACATTTTGACTATGATTAATTCTGTATCTTTTGGGAACAGGACCGTAACCTTATTTTTCCTGGCAGGAAAGCACATATACTGACACAAACCATAGCTCCTCCACAGAAGGTGGAGAGGTGGAAGAGGGAAAGTTATTTCAATGTCAATATAGCTCGTCTTCAATTCTGGCCTTGTGATGTCAATGCAGAGATTATGCCCAACACTGCCACTCACTGCCCATCCACACCATCTCTTCTTACATGATTCTTGTCTCTCTCTTCCTATTAATTCATCTTATGGCATCTGCCCCAGTGGTAGAGGTCCTTTATAACTTCAAAATTCTATGATTCTTTGGTTCTGAATGTGATGGGCAAAAATAACAATTAGCAAATTAATTAATTAGGTTCTTATTTATATTTCTTACTGCTGTTGTTCAGTCATTTTCATTCGCATCCAACTCTTTGTGATCCCATTTGGGGTTTTCTTGTCAAAGATGCTGCAGTGGTTTTCCATTTATCTCTACAACTCATTTTACAGATGAAGACACAGAGATAAACAGTGTTAAGTGACTTGCCCAGAGTCACACAGCTAATAAGTGTCTGAGATCTGATTTGAACTCAGGAAGATGAGTCTTCCTAAATATAGATCCAGTGCTCTATCCACTGTACCACCAAGTTGCCCCATTCTTACTGCTAATTCTTTTTTTTTTAATTTGAAGTAAGCTATTAGACCTTAGTACCCATAAGTAAATGATCCTATGTTGTTGTCTTTTTTTCTCCCATCATTTTATTGAAGTTATATTTAAGAAAAAGAGCATAGTTCAATCTGTACTTTCTAATATTAAGACCTATAAATACAGTACATGGTTTTATTAATCTATAATTACACCAATATCTTAAGAATCCTAGCTGAGTGAACCTCAGCAAGTTGCTTAACCCTGATTGCCTCAAAAAAATCCATTAATTCCATTGATACCATTATTTCCTCTACTAAGATTTCTGGCCTTCAGTGTTTGCTTAACTAAATTTCATTAGTTACTATTAGCAAAAAAAATTCATCACTCCCTAGACAACCTAACACTGAATTCCTAATTTAGCTAAACTCATCCTTAAGTGATGGATGCACAATCCATAATCAAACCTTTTGATCTCAGTAGAAGCATTAGGAGATTGCTTTCATAATCTTTTATGCCGTAATATATCAGTCAAATTTCCATAGAGCATGGGGTGGCCAGGTAGCACAGCGAGTAAGAGCACTGGCTCCAGTGCAGGATGACCTAGGGATCAAATCTGGGCTCAGATACTTAGCACTACACCCAGAAATAACTGGCCGTGTAACCTTGAGCAAGTTACTTAACCTTGATTGCTTTAAAAAAAATTTTTTTTCATAGAGCAACAAATGATAATCCTTCACAAAAAATAAAAATCAGCAGAACTGAAGTCACAAATTTAGTAATTATTCTCTCCTATTCTGTTTGATTATGACATAATCACAATCAAGCTTTAATAAGTCTTTAAGGACTTTGATATGTCTTCCTTCTAGCACCACTCCCTCCTCTCCTCACCATCAGCTAAGAATATCACTGAGAACCAAGAACTCAAACTAGAAGAATGGCCATGGGCATGGAACCGAAGGAAAGTTTGTTCAAAGAAATGAAAACAACTCTAAATAGCAAAGTAAATATTTTCATCTGACTTTAGGTGACCTTGTGTTAAACTTCTCTTCTGAGAAGACTGTCTCCAGGCTTGTGGGTTTGTGGAATGTTAATAATTTTGGAGACTCCATCCACAATCCAGTGGCAGTCCACTTCCCAACCACACAAACCTAGCTTCCTCGTCCTCCTCCTCCTCAAACAGTTGTGTATTTATTCAGGTTAATTGTGTCTCAAGCTAGAATGTAGTTCTCTTATCACCAAGTCTTGCATGTCCTTCATGCCTTTTTCTTTCAAAGTTTTTCCACCTATGTCACTAGTTTCTTCTTCCTTACCTATGAAACACAGCCACTCCTAGAGGATGGGAACACACCTTCTCAAGTCACAGGGCAGTTTTACTTCATAATTGTTGGTTAAATCAGTTTGATTTACAACAATGTTCATTCCACATCAAGCCTATTGGATTAAATATTTGAAGAGAATTGGCAAAATGAAGAGGCTATTTAAATGTCGGGCAGACATATGGTTTTAAAAGACCAGAGAATCCTAGAATTCAAAATGATAGCTTTGATCATCTCATCTGACTCTAGTCTAATAAATGAATTCCACTCTCCAACATTCCTGATGAGTGATCATGCAGTTTCTGCATAAACTCCATTGACAGAGAATTTATTACTTCATGAGGCAACCCATACCATGTTTGGATAGCTCTAATTATTTTCAAAAAAGTTTGCATGTATTGAAATCTGCACCCTTATAGCTTCCACCAGTACTCCTAAAGCTAAGCAGAATAAGTCTATAAGACTACAAGTTCCTCAAAGGTAAAGTCTGAGTCATATTTTATCTTTGTATACCCATAATATCCCTTCAAATATTTGAGGAAAAAAAAACCTATCATGCCTCAGTTAAGTCTTTTCTTCACCAGGCTAAACATCCCCAGATTTTAACTGTTTTTCATATAGCATGATGTTGAGTCCCTCCATCATCCTGTTCAATCTCTTCCTGTCATGCTTACATTTCTTAAATAAGCCCCCAGAGCTGAACAAATACTCCAAATATAATAAATAATGAACAAAGGATTTTGCTGTAACTGACAGCAAAGAAATACTGAAGTGAGGATGGTTTGCTGGCATGCAGAAGGGGAAGATCTAGCCAAAATGACAAGCTTTATAAGCCACAGACATTAAAAAAAAAAAAGAATGAGTATACAAAAGTTAAAAATTGCCTTTTTGAGATGGAGAGGCCATGAGGAGTTTGATCACTGACTGCACTATTATTTTTATTCATTCTGCATTTTATTATTGAACATATAATTTAACACTTGTTTTACATTCCAGCCAAATTATATGTTCCATTGTATTCATATACCAAAATTTGTTCAATCTTTCCCTAACTGAAGGGTCCTCACTTTGTTTATAGTTTTTTTGCTATTGCAAAGTGTATTGCTGTAAGAATATTTGAACTTATGGATTCTTTCCCTCTATATTCAATCTCATTGGGGTATATGCCTAGGAGTATCACTGGGTCAAAATGTGTGCACAGATTAGTGAGTTTGGTGATGTAGCTCTTCATTTCCAGAATTTGGGGGCAAATTCACAACATTAACAACAAGGTATTAGCATGCTTAATATTCCCATTGCTCCTCCAACAATTACTTTTTTCATCTTTTGTCATCTTTGCCATTCTGATGGCTAATAAAGGTTTCTTTTGTGGTTGTTGTTTTACTTTGTTTTAATTTTCATTTCTCATATTATTAGTGATTTGGCACACTTGTTTATGATTGTTTATAGTTTTCATTTCTTCATTTATAAACTCTTTTTTTATATCCTTTGACCAGTATTTATTAGGGAATGGCTCTTGTTCTTTTTTTGTTATTGTCAGGAAATAGATTTTAATGTATTTCTCTTACAATGTTATGTCAGTGTTTATACAGGTACTGGTGGACAGTGATTCCCTGCAGGGAGTGATGTGGGCACACACCCTGCCTGGCACCAGACAAGTCCTCAGCTAAGCCTAAACTCTTGAAGCCAAAATCCATAATATCTGCTGCTGCCTGCCAGTCATGGAGCTCTGGACATAATGTTTTTAAAAAGCCAGCTGTGATGCTAATGCGATTCCCATAGCAACTGCTATGAATATGCATACACATTTCCAGCATAAATTTGCAAAATATAATAAATTCTCTTTCTCAAAGGTAAAACCAAAATATTTATTTGGAACATCACTAGTAGGATACCAAGAAATAAGATTTAGCAAGGTACTCATCACTAATCCAGGGTTTGTCTTTCTGTTAGGCCCTCCCCACAAACAAGTTCCCTTAGGCAAATTATTCCCTCCACCCACTCAAGCTTGCTTCTCTCTCTGCTCTGTCTCTCTCTCACTCTCTTTCTTTTGGGCAAGCTCCTGCTACACTGGGCTCCATGTGACTTAGGCTGTATCACAGCTGTGAGCTGGACCAGAGCTCAAAGCAGGTCATATAGGCATATTAATGGGTGGGGAAGATCTTCCTATTGCATTAACATTACACCAGCATAATATTAGGTTGTAGACTCCTTGAGAACATGGGATTCTTCCCTGCTAAGAGTTGAAAGAGATGCTAGAGGATGTCTTTCAAGGCCTACATCTTTCCTATCAAAGTCTTGACAGTCTTCTAGCCTGGGGCCCCTGATTCCTCCCCTAATCTTCTCCTATTCTACAATCAGATTGGTTAAACTCTTCATTACCAAATTGCTCACACATCTACAGCTTTTCTTGCCCAATGGGCTCTTTAAAGAGGCACCAGCTTCCAAATTTTTTCCTAGTTGAAAAACATTGCTTCTTCCAATTTTCTATGTGGAGTGATTCCAAACTGTCCCTTCCAGGTCTGTAAAGCAGAGTGGCCAAAAAAGTTAACTTTCTGTTTGGACCCATAGTCAATCTTTCTTGAACACGAAGAAAACTCAGGATGGGTCTTCTAGTCTGGAGCCTATGGAAATATGCCTTCTAAATTCATTAAATCCTCCCTTTCTTTGGGTGATGTTCAGACAGTAGCCTGGTCCTGGACTTCCCAGATGTCATCTCATTGCTTGTCCTGCTTTCTTGCATGGGCTTCCTGCAGCTTCTTGATCTCTGTATCCTGTTTTCCTTTGGTCTCTTGACTTTGCATCCCACGGGCACTGATCACTAGTCTTTGGGATGGAGCTGCTGATATATGAGTACATTCCTTGGCTAGCTTAAGAAACTCAACACAAGCTCATGGTTTGGTTTTGGCTTTGATTTCTCTTGTGGCCTAAGAAAGCAACTGGACCTTTACAATCATGTGTTTAGTACTGAGTGCATCATGAACTGCAATTGGACTGGAGAACACTCCTAGAATATGTGTGTCATCCACCTATTTAATAAAAATCCTTCCTTTTGATAACTGCAGAAGACTCGGGTGCAAAATTCCTCAAGGAAGTCAGATTTCAATGACATAAGGAAGGTCACAATTATTGGTGTCAAGCTCAGGAACTTCATAATTATAATAATCAAGTCTAGATACCTGGAGACTATTTCTCTTCTTCACACTCTCCGATATCTTTTCTAGAAGCTGTGAATACAGGCAATCTCCATCACCATTAAACAACGAATCCCAGCTGTCCTCTGTAGGAGCCCTTCTTTCTTTTTTTTTTTTTAAAGCAATCGGGGTTAAGTAAAGGATCCCTTCTTTCATTGGAAGAGTGATAATGAGCTTTCACTTCCAATTGTTTGTGAAGATAGAGTACATTTGACTTTCCCAGGATCATTTTCCTTGCCTTTCTTGAGCTCTTTATCAGTTCTTAGATAGTGCAAAGACACTGCCATATCATCTGTACAATCAGGATCATTGCTCAAGGCCTTGTTAGAAAGCAATTCTGTACTATTTAACATGCAGAGTTCAGAGTCTAAGGAGCCATAATTGCTGCATGGTATCTTCTTTAAAGGTATTAAGAGGTACAATCTGAAGAGCCTAGTCTTCCTGGTCTTTCCATTGACTCTGAATAACCAGATGAAATATCTTCAGTGTAACCATGTGTACACAGTCAAGTTGTCTGAGTTTTCACTTCCACACCCTCAGTCGCTGGCTATTAGGAGAGGGGTTATGTAAGCACTTACTCCCATACGGTCTAGCAAACTGCTTCTGCTGCTACAAGCCTGTTTAGGGATTCTACCCACAGCTGTTGAGGTGCTGCCACATATGTCTTATAAACTATGCCATCTGTGATGCTTATACATGCCTGATTGGTGATGCCACTCTCCTCCTCCAACCCACTACCCATAGATGTTTCATCGGTGGAATCATCTCAATTATCAGATTCATCGCACATGTATGACTCATCAGCAGTTATCATTCTTCTTAAACTTTCTACTCTTGCATGTTGGAGCTGCAATGTCATTGGCATTCTCTAATTTATATGCATGTGGTTGAAGATAGAATCACTAACTCCAGATATGCTACCCACACTTTTCTAATTCAAGATGTCAACTGTATTGCTGAGGAATGTTGGATCAGCTGGGTCATTACCTGTGCATGCTTGATTGATGACACCCCCTGGGATTCCTTGAAAAACAATGATTTTATGTCTTCTGTGTTGAGGTTTAATACATCATCTGTTGTATGGATGTTTTCTTCTACGATTTTAAAAGGTGAAGTTAGCTGCTCAGACATTGGCACATAGCCAGGATTCAAAAGAAAACTGTAACCTATAGGCTCATTTGAAAACTAGGAACTAGATACAGTCTCCACTACCCTCCAATCAATCCTAACAATATTTTTTCAAATCTCTTTCTGGATAACTCATCTTATTTAGTTATTCCTTTTTGAAATCATATCATTTCACACTTACTGGGAGACTAAGTCTCACAAGTTTCTATGATATAAGTAATCCTTGTGGTACTGTCATAGAATTTAGAATTCCAAATATTTCTCTTCTTTCTTTGGTTTAAAATGTATTTGTGAAGATATATTAGAAAAATTATTAGGATTTTGAGATATTTTGTTTATTTGCCATGTTAAACATTTCTTTAAACTCTGGAGTTCCCTTTTGAGAATGAAATTTTCCTGTTATCAAGTCTTTTTTAAATTATTTTTTATTATTTTAAATTAGGTCTCTGGCCTTCATTCCTGTCTACTATGATTACTACTTTAATGTTCAGAATTGACTCTGAAGACTTCATTCTTTGGGAGCAAATGACTTTCTTCAAGAAGAAGTATCTTGTTTTGATACTACATTCAGATGACTATAGCTCATTTCCTGTGACTGATGTGGAAAGCACTGTACCCCATCAAGATTTAGGCACATACAGGGCCATATCTGCCTTTCTGGCCCAAGGTCTACATGTCTCAACATCAGGCTATATGACGCCACTTCAATCACAATGCTAACATTTATTTTTGTTTGGTTGGTTGGTTTTGGTGAGGCAATTGGGGTTAAGTGACTTGCCCAGGGTCACACAGCTAATAAGTGTCAAGTGTCTGGTCAGAGGCCGAATTTGAACTCAGGTCCTCCTGACATCAGGGCTGGTACTCTATCCACTGCACCACTTAACTGCCCCTACCATTTATTTTTGACAAGTTATAGAGGACCAGAAGAGGGACTGTGTACAAAGATATGAAAAAAATATACAAATTTTCAAAAAGAAAAAGGAGCAAAATCCTGGTTTTCTCTTATATTCATCAATATGCATATCAGCCCCAGTCATCTTTGTGACTTCCATAAGCACCTCCATCAACTTATACTTCCTCTGCTCCCTGGCCTGGTCTTTCTTATATATTTATATCAATTACCTATATATTTTGAATTTCAGAACTTTTATCAGAGAAAGTGAACTAAAAAATCTTTACCAATTTCCTGTTTTCCTTCTAATTCTGATTGTATTGACTTTGCTCAGAAATTGCCTGTTTTATCTTCTATGATCATGTCCATCCTTTGTTTATTTAAGAATCATTCCCTCTGACAGAGTTATTAGTCCAATTCCCCTATTCAGGTGAGTAAACTGAGACCCAGAGAAAATTGAGTGTCTTACCCAAAGTCAAATGTGTGTTAAATAGGAGACCTGAGACTCAATTCCAGGTTTTTCTGACTCCTAACCCAATGTTCCATCCTTTTTGGCTCAATATTAAAATCTTAAGATCAGTCCACACTGACTTAATATCAGCATGGAATAGGGTGGAGCCAAGGTTTGGGGTTTGTTGTTTTCTGTTGTGTTTTGATAACTAGCTACATCTCAGATTGTCTTGATGAGACTAAATTGTGTCATGGGCAGCTAAGTGGTACAGTGGATAGAGTCCTGAAGTCAGTAAGACTCATCTTCCTGAATTCAAATCCTCCCTCAGACACTTACTAGACATGTGATCCTGGGCAAATCATTTAACCCTGTTTGCCTCAGTTTCCTCATCTGTAAAATGAGCTGGAGAAGGAAATGGCAAGCCATTCCAGTATCTCTGCTGGGAAAACCTCAAATGGGGTCACAGAGAGTCAGACATGACTGAAACAAATCAACAACAACAAATGTGTCATACTGGTTTATTTCTCAGGTAGATCAAAGCAGGAGGGACAGCTGGATAGTACAACACCAGACCTGGAGTCAGGAAGACTTATCTTCCAGAGTTCAAATCTGGCCCCAAACATTTACTATCTGTGCGACCCTGGGAAAGTCATTTAACCTTGTTTGCCCCAGTTTCCTCGTCTGTAAAATGAGCTTCCAAGAAAACTCCAAATAAGACCACGAAGAGTCAGACATGACTGAAACAATTGAACAACAGTAACAGATCTATCAATCTGGAAAGAGAATAAAAAAGGGAATACAGTGCAGGATGGATGTGGAAGAAGCTGCAGGTGGCACCCTGTCCAGAAGGAGGGACATCTGGTGTCCCTATAACAACAGGAAGCAGAGAATATCTGAATCCAGTGGATGTTAATGGCCCAGAATTCCTATGTATAGTCCAGAAAGCCAAATAATACAAAAAAGGTTGTTTTATTTTGGATCAGTCTGGCCTACCTACAAAAGTGAATAATGGATGTAGTGAGAGCAAATGAATCAATGCAGAGAAGATGTGAATTGAGGCTTAGGAGGGTGCCCAACTGTGATGCCTGGAGGTTTGGTCCTGGGTATCCTGCCTTTCCATAGAGAAATGGGCATGTCCACAGATGCCTTTATCAGTGGACTTATAACTAATACTTCTCCAGATTCAACTCACTGTGATCCTCTCCTGCCTACATTTGCCTGTCTGAATTGCACCAGTTCAGCCCACTCCCTAGTTCTCATTGCTAGAGAAGTACGCAGTGACCGACATCAAACATATACAACTCCTCCTTAATCCAAGCTGAAATTTGCCTCCCATAAGAAAATCTGGGACATGTATGTTGTGGTAGAAAAAGTAGATTTCTTTCTTAAAGACCATGCCTTAAATGTAATTCACTCTGCTTCTCATTGACTAGCCAGCAATAGTTCCCGGCCTAAGCACCACTTAATAGTTTTTTTGTTGTTGTTTTTTTTGCCTTTTTGGAGGGCAATTGGGGTTAAATAACTTGCCCAAGGTTACACGCCTAGTGTTTTTGTGTGAGTGTTAAGTGTCTGAGGCTGGAACCGAACTCGGGTCCTCCTGACTCCTGGGCCGGCGCTTTACTCACTTCACCACCTAGCCGCCCCAATAGTTATTTTTTGAACCCTGATGGCTCAGAGTGAATATAAATAGTAATTGTTTCTCTTTCAATCAGCAACCATAAGGGTCCTCCCCTCTCAATTTGATTTTTTTTTTAATTAAAGGGGCATCCCTTGACTCACTTCTTAAAGAGGTTTAATCACTGAATGGGCATTGCCTCACTCAAAGTGAGCACTTGAAAAGACCTTAGCTTAAAAAGGCCAAGGTCTCCCAATGCATCCTGGGCCATCTTCAGTCATCCTGATCTATATCTTGGCACTGGACCCAGGTGGCTCTGAAGGAGAGAGTGAAGCTGGTGACTGCACAGCCTTCCCTCCCTCAAATCCAATTCAATTACAAGTCATGGCATCACCTTCCTGATGATGTGGTCCTCTTCAAGAACGAAGGACAAACCACACACAACCTTAGCTTAAGAGTCAGAAGACCTAAGAGTCAGTTTACCCTTTTAAGAACCAATTTTCTCATCTGTAAAATAACAACAATAACAAAATGGGGGGCTGGGCTTGAGGATCTCTTAGGGAGCTTTGAGACTCTGCTATTCTCTCATCACCAACAGTGCAACAATCAAAATAGGGAGTTAGGTCTACATTTCTTTGTCTCTTGTAAATGCTAAATTAGCAAAATGGAAGCACTGGAGCATCTCATGGTGTTAAAGTCCACCAGGGAGAGAAGGCTAGGAAGGCTTGCAATGTTCTTCACCCCTGATTTTTTTTTCCTCCTCAGTGCTCTATTCAGACATGTGCCTTAGGTAAGGGAGCTGTACTTGGAACATTGTTTTTGGCTCTGAGCTTTCCAGCTGCCCTCTGGCTTCATGTGCAGTCAACCCTTCCCTCTGGGGGATTGTGAGAAGTTAATATTCCAGATTTTATGTAACTAAGCCCTCTGGTTGTGAGGAAGAGGAGGAGGAAGGTGGGAAGAAGAAAAGATCTGCCTCTCTCCAACTCCTACCAATTGTTCCTAGTTCTATCTTCTAAAGTCAAACAGAGAAAGAAATTGAATTCCTCTTCTGTAGGAGAGTCCTCCAAATGCTTAAAGAAATGTGCAGTGTGGTCTGGTGGCACACACTTAGAATCCCTGCTACTGGGAGAAGCTGAGGTTTGGGAATTCCAACCTGCAATAGGGTTAAAGCTATTTAGGTGTGTTAAGAGTGGCACCAGTATGGCGAACTCCCTGGAGCTAAGGGAGAGCAGCCAGGCTGCCTAAGAAGGGAGGAAAACGGTCAAGGCTGGAAAAAAATGGAGAAGTTGAAAGTTTCTGTGCTGATAAGTATTGTAATTGGGCCCAAGAGTGGCCACCACACTTCCAGCCTGTGTGAAATTGGGAGACCCAATGAAAGAAGGAAAAGAAAGAAGGAAGAAAGGAAAGGGAATAAGCGTTAATGTGATGCCTACTGTGTGCCAGGCACTGTTAAGCATTTTTTTAATCAATATCATTTCATTTTATAAGATTTTTGCTTTTTTTATCCTCATTTTACAATTGAGATAGCTGAGGCAAACAGAGATTAAGTAAGTGATTTGCCCAGCATCACATAACTAGCAAGTGTCTGAAGTTGGATTTGAACTCAGGTATTTATGATTCCAGGTCCAACACCCTATCTACTGTGCTGCCAGCTGTCTCCAAATGTTGAAGGTACTTCTCTACAAGTGAGCACCTTTTAGTTCGGGTTAAATATTGGGAAGAAATGTGGCACTGCAATTCACTGAACATTTAACAATATAGGCTTACACAGAAAGGATGTATAGTGAAGATACAGTGACATTTAATATCTTGGAGGCCCCACTCACTCTCCTCCACCTGGAAATTCATCTGGTCAATCATCTGAGTATGGTGATTCGTGTGGTCTCAGGCACTTAAGAGGGGAGGAGAGGGGAGGAGAGGGGAGGAGAGGAGAGGGGAGGAGAGAGGAGGAGAGGAGAGGGGAGGAGAGGGGAGGAGAGGAGAGAGGAGGAGAGGGGAGGAGAGGAGAAGAGAGGAGAGGAGAGGAGAGGAGAGGAGAGGAGATGAAACTAGAGAAAGTCCTGTATATAGGAGGGATGAATGGAAAGAAGGCAGGCAGGCAGGCAAGCAGGCAGGAAGGAAGGAAGGAAGGA
>NW_027187347.1:7779690-7789583 GCF_028583685.1 Petaurus breviceps papuanus
GAGGGGAGTTCAAAATCCTGCTTTTGATACATAGTGACTGTGTGACCATAGGCAAGTCACTTAACTTCTTAGTGTCCCAGACAGCTCTATAAGACTGTAGGTTCCAGAGAATTTGTTGATTTTCTTCTGCAGAGAGAATCTCTATACTACTGAGTTCTCCATAAGCTGAATTCACAGGCTGACACCCTCACACACACATACACACACACACACACACACGCATTCATCTAGCATTGTAAGTTTTACAAAGCATTTTACATACATTTTCTCATTGACTCTTCACAACAAGCCTATGAGATAGTTGCTACATTCAGTTACCTTTCCTGGTCGATTAGTGCCTTCTGGGAAGAATGATTTCTCTAGAGCAGGGGTACTTTGCCCCTTTGGCAGTCTGATGAAGCTTAGGACCCTTTCTCAGAACGAAGCTTTTAAATGCATTAAATAAAATACATATGATCACAAGGAAACCAATTATCTTAAAACAGTTATCCAAATATTACTTTAAAAACAAGTTCATGTACCCAAGGATAAAGAGCCCTGATCTAAACCATATCACCATGTGTCATACTGCTTTGTTCCTGCACTGATCATTTGGAGTGGAATCAGAAGTAATACCTCCATAGAATCTATCCCCCATCTCAATTATACGTGAAGAAACTGAGGCCAGAGAGGTGATGCAATTTGGTCAGGGTCGCACAGCTAAGTTAACAGTAGACCTCTGAATCCAGTGCTTTCTCCTCTACAGTCAAGCACCCTCCCCACAACTATGGTTCCTAGTTATGAGTCAAGCTATGAGCAGGGAACACCAATGTATTGATTGCATCTTTAATACTACTAAGAACATTCATTTCTTTCCAAGGACTCCAAGGTCTAGTAGTCTTCATATCACCCGAAATAATTAATCAATGAATAAAAATTTATTAAGCATCTCCTCTACTTCTGGACACTGTGCTAAGCTGGACACTAAGCTGTGCTAAGCTGGACACTGTGCTAACACAGGGCTGCAATAGCCAGTGCGTATAATGGAATCAGATAGAAATAATATTGCTGACATATTTCTTGGAGAAGTTTCCATGATATTCAATAGACTGCAGAGAGCTTAGGTGTGAAGAGTGAGGGAGGAAAGAGACAGCTGAAGTTTAGGGGCATTGCTTGGTAGCATAGACCCAGCAGTCAAGGCCCCAAGAATTTCTTATATGTAGCATTTATGTACTCTCCTCATGACTGCATGGTACAATGGAAAGAACAATGACTTTGGAGTCAGAAGACCTGGGGCCAAAGCCTGCTTCTGATGTTCATTCCTTACATAACTTTAAGCAAGTCACTTAACCTTCCTCTATTTGTTCCTTCTTTCCTTCCTTCCTATTAGGTCCTCTTCTAGCTCTAGGCCTATGCCTATGTTTCTATAGTTGTTCTCTCTTGAAAGAGTATCATTAGGAGAATTATAGCATCTAATTCAGGATATGTAATGGAGTGGCCAGGGTCAATGGGTGCTGAATTATTTTTTTTTGAGACTATCAGGGGCAAGTGACTTGCCCAGGGTCACACAGCTAGTAAGAATCTGAGATCAAATTTGAACTCAGATTCTCCTGACTTCAAAGATGGTACTCTATCCACTGCACCACCTAGCTGCCCTGGGTGCTGCATTCTTGAAAAAAAAAAATATGTATATATATATATATATATATATATATATATATATATATATATATATTTTTTTTTTGCTTTTTGGAGGGCAATTGGGGTTAAGTAACTTGCCCAAGTTACATGGCTAGTCTTTTTGTGTGGGTGTTAAGTGTCCGAGGCTAGAACCGAACTCGGGTCCTCCTGACTCCAGGGCCGGTGCTTTACTCACTGCACCACCTAGCCGCCCCCAAAAATATTTTCTTGGAGCTATTCTCCCTACTTAAAAGTGTGTCTGTGTCCATGGTGACAAGACTATGGCCACCAAAGGCTAAGCATCCAGAACAACTATCTCTTGTTTGCCTTTTGTCTATCCACATTTCAAACTACTCATAGCATCCTTGACTATTAGAGCTAGAAGGTCTCTAATCTAGAAATATTCTGGACCAATTCCCTCATTTTACATTGAGGAAACTGAGGCAAAGACCGGCAGAGTGACTCTTTAATAAAAGTGTGATTTTGGATAAGAAGGCAGCATATAGTTATAGGAACCATCTAGTACCACTCTTTCAACTACATCTAGAACTTTGGAAAATAAAAGGAGGTATGAGGGGAGTAAAAGGATTCCTATTTTCTGTGTACTCAAGTTTCCTTTCCTTTTGGTCCTGAGTCAACTCCCTAATGATTGGAATATATTCTAAATGGAAAAAGGAGGGGGAAAGAAAAGGGAAAAAAAAAACACTTTCATGTTTCAAGAATCACAAGGGGACCCATCAAGCTTGGTGGTTTTTGTGATAACTTTTTTCTTGTATTGGAATGTAAACATTATGATTAAAAGCCTGAAATAGGGTACTGCATATGAAATAGAAAATTATCAAAAGAAATGGAAAGAACAACTAGAAAATGATAAAGTGCCAAATTATCTTTAAAATATAAACAAATTGAAAGATAAAAAGCATATCCCAGGAAAAGATGAGAAATTCAGCTCCTTTTCAGGAAAAGAACTCTATGCCTAAACCTATAATTTGTTATTGTGGCGTGAAAGGTAATACCTATTGACCCTGGGCTTTTGCCTGGTGTTTGGCTTGAAAAAATCCTCATTTTGTACTAAGGAAAGCCTATGATCCAGGAGACTTGTAGGATGTCAGCATAGGATAAGTACAAAGCAGCTTCTACTCCAGATCTCCTACCAACCACCGCCTCCAAAGGCTGGTCTTTCTCTAGCCTCTCTGGGCCCAGGAACTCTTGCAGAATGGTTCATGCATTCAGGATCCATCACCAAATGGCATTCCTGATAAAAGGCGCTTTTCCATTCACTTCCTGTTTCTCAGTATGACTAGCTCATTGTTTGTGGAATAAGAGTGTACCCAATACTAGAATGTGGCAAGGAGAACTCTGCCACAACCATGCCACCCTGGACTGATTGTTTTAAAAGGAGCTATGCTACTTTTTTTTTTCCTGAATTCAAATTTCAAACCTCCACAAAATTGTCCTTGGATGCCTCATTGTGGCATGGAAAATGTTCTCAAAAGTTATGTTGGCAGAACACAATCTCTGCCAGCTTCTGCCAGGCTGGAAAGTTTTCAGCTAGGATCCCAGCGACAGACTGAGTCTGCTTTCCAAGGACCAAACTATCTAAAACATGGAGAAGATAGTCCTTATGAATCTGAATACTTGGTGGCCAATTATTTGACCAACCCTTTAAACAAAAACAAGATCATTCTCAGTCCAGTATAGCATCTTTCTGCTTCTTAATAATAGTGTGCATTGTAAAAAAGAATGAGAGCAAAATACTAAAGGAATCCACTCAAAATAATTGAGTTCTGAAATAGAAATTCAAAATGATTTATCCAGAACCATACAGATTCGATGTCCTTCCACCATGCTTATGCATATCCTCTCTGCTGTTCTTCTTTCTGTCCAATGAAAAGTCTGAATAATACAAGAATTATTAACCTGGGGACTGTGAACTTTTATATAACTATATCTCTATGTGCGTATGTATGTACACATACCTTTGTGTATGTATGTATGTGGGAATATTGATAAGTGTATTTAATATTTCTCAGTAGCACAGTGGACAGAATACTGAGCCTGGAGTCAGGAAGACTCATCTTCATTGAGTTCAAATATAGCTTGAGATACTTAATAGCTGTGTGACCCTGGGCAAGTCACTTAACCCTGTTTGCCTCAGTTTCCTCATCTATAAAATGAGCTGGAGAAGGAAATGACAAAGTATTCCCACTATCTTTACAAAGAAAACTCCACACAAGATCACAAATAGTCAAATACAACTGAAACAACTGAACAACAACAAACTTAATACAATTGATTTCCTTCCTCATTTTACGTATTTTATTTTAGGCACGTGAGAAGGTGTGCATATGTTTCACCAGACACCAGAATGATCTGTGACACAAAAAAGGCTGAGAACCCCTGGCAGCAACAGAACATTTTAAAAGAAATGCAATTTCATTATTTTAAGTACAATAGCAAAACTACTTTGCCAAATCATAAGCGGATTAAAGAAGCACTAGCTTGTCTAGGGCCAAAATATCAAAGAACAGAAATTCTAGTGTTTTATGTTAATTTGTCTGAGAAGAGATAATAAATCAGAAAATAAACATCTGGAGAAATAACTGGAGAGAGAAGAAACGGGGAAACAATCAGAGCAAAGAAATCCTTGTTGGTAATTGGTACTGTTTGGGAACAGAGACGGGAAAAAGACTTAGAGCTCTATAGAAAATATAGGTTCAAAAAGCCTGCCAAAAATTTTGGAGCATGAGAAGATGAAAGAGATGTTAGAATGTAATCATCAAAGGCCAGAAGAACTTTCAGAGTCAGGGCAGATCAGAGCTGTTAATCAGAGGGTTATGTGCCCAGATAAGGGAGAGCTTAATTCAGGGACATTCTATAGACAGAATGCCTCTGAAACTGGGGTTGGTTCACTGTAAAGGAGTAGTCTCAACGTGAAAGCATGGGAGAATGAACAGAAGGGACCCTGCTTTACCAGTAACCACTAGAGCTGAGATATGCCTCCATCAAAGCATGATCTTTATGAACCTGTGCTAAATTGTATGAACTGTTGGAGAGTGAAGTTAAGAAGAACCAAGAAAAAAATTATTATTAAAATTTTTTCCATTATCAAGCATTTATTTTTCTCTCTCCCACTTCATTCCACCCCTTTCTTAAAAAAGTAAAATAAAAGAAGAAAAGAAAATGAAAGAAAGAAATACAAAACACATACTATATCACATAAGTGTAGTTAAATAAAACAAATTCCCACCTTGGCATATTAGTCCACTGTTTCTCTGTCAAGCGTTCTTCATCATGAGTTCTTGGGAATCATATTTGATCATTTTGTTGATCATAATTCTTAAGTTGTTCACAATTCCTTGTTTCATGCTATTTATATAACAATAGTGAAGATAGATGGTGTAAAGGTTAGAGCACTGAACGTAGAATGAGGCAGACTCACCTTTGTGAGTTCAAACCAGCCCTAGATACTTACTAGCCAAGTGACTCTGGGCACATCACTTAACTTTGTTGGCCTAAGTTTCCTCATCTGCAAAATGAGCTGGAGAAGGAAATGGCAAACCACTCTGGAATCTTTGCCCAGAAAACCACAAATAGGGTCACAGAGAGTTGGGCATGACTGAAAAACAACTTAAAATAAAATAACACCTTTCTAAAGGCAACTTCAAAAGTATTAAAATCTCTGATCAATGCAATAATCAGCTATGGTTCTTGACAGGGAGGCAATGAAATCAGAATGAAATGGACCTGTTTCAGACATGGTCAAGACAGAAATTTGTTATGTTTAACTATGCATACTAGAACAAAAGTTTTCTTTTTCTTTTTTATTCTTTTTAAATGGGGAGAATAGGATTTAGAGAAAACATTTTTATCTGAATTAAATTTAAAAAGAAATAAATTAAACTGTTTAAGCAATAGACTTACAATGAGCTATCCTGGAGGTATGTAAAAAGGATGTAAAATAGCAATTGATGATACCAGCCCAGCATAGACTTGGGTTGGATAGATACATAGTGGTCAGAATTTCAAAAAGAATCCCTAGAAGAAAATGAGAAAGAGGAGGCAATGGCCACAGAAAGAAATTTCTCTGTAGCCTGTATCTTCCTATCTAGGCTTGCAAACAACCAATGAAGTCTTATTTTCCTGAATGAAGCAGATCACTGAGGTGGTAACTTTGTTCTAGGCCCTGCTAAAGACTTGATGCTAGATTGCCCGTCCACATTAGAAGAAATAGTTGCTCGTTTATTTCTGTCTTTCACAGCAGCTTATGAGGTAACCCAGCATAAAATCTCATATCTCACAGAGATCTGTTATAGAGACAACCTGTAAGCCTAGACATAAAGATATATCTTTTGTGTTTATCCGTGACTCTTTGTCCTTATCATTCCCCTTCGCTAGCTGTGTTATGTGATAAAACAGAGCCGGGGAGCAGAAGTGAAGGACTAGAAACCCTAGTTTACTGGAACTAGGAGTTAGATACGTTAAAGTCTAGTGCTCTGGGTCACCATTTTGTGCTATTGTTTCTTTGATGTTTCCCTGATGTAATTAATGCTTGCTATTTTATTTAAATTGTGTTACTTTTTGCTATGGTATAAGGTTTGAATGATTTTTAATTAGTTAGATCTAAATTGGAAGAGGTTCCAGTGGATGGGGTCAAAGCCAAGTGCACTATGATAACTGAAATTCTGAGTAGTCTTTGGGGGAGTAACAGAAGAATAAGTCTTTAGAGCAGTGTATGTAATCCCTTTTTAAATCGTGGAGGTTTTGTCTGGGATCATTCATTATCTTTCTTTCTAAAACTTTAATAGCCCATTTGAGAGCTATCAGGCTTGAGTTACAGTAAGATTCCCTGAAGAATGTTTTTTTTGTTTTCCTTTTATCCATTTTTAGGTCCTAGATTAAAATTGACAGCTTAAAGTTTTTTTTATTTTTCCCCATAGAAATTACCCAGTCAGAGCAGCTGTTGTTTCATGCTACACATTATCCTAATGTGTATACAGTTCCATTACATTTTGTTATTTATTAACCTTGTTGAATTGCTTGGTTGTTTATGATTAAATATTAATACTGTCTCATTATTGTGGTATACTGTGGTTGCTGAAAAAAAAAAAAAATTTCAGAAAAATTTAAAACGGTCCTAGACAAAAACCTATGAAGAAGGAAGGAAGGAAAGAATGAAGGAAAGAAAGAAGGAAGGAAGTATTTCATACTGTATGACTAGTATTCTTCCATTGTCACATAGGCATTATATTTCTTGATCTACTTTAGCCCATTTTTGTAGCATCACAACAGTATGTGGGCAGTATTACTTGTCTTAGTGTTGGGTCTATGTGGTATTCAAAAGTTATTAGTATACAATGGTATATCATGCTTATGTGGTGTTTAAAGAACACCATTTATTGTAAGGTGGATGCTCTCCTAGCCAGCCTGAGGAGCAACCTAAGAGGGCCTTTAGCTGAAGAAATTCTCTGTAACTGTCCTGGGCTCACCCTTCTCGGGAGATGCATTTGCCTTTTGATCTATTGGGTTTGAAAGTCAGGCATCTCATAGTCCAGTGATTACTGGCTATCTGATTTTATCAGGCTTCTGTGGATTCCACTTTTTCTAAAAGACACTCAATTTGTTTTTTTTTAGACATTGCAGTTTACCATTTTCTTGATGTAAATCAACCTACCCTTGAAAAATATCCTAATTAGATCAATGCTGGTAAATCAGCTAACTTAACTTTCAACGGTAGGCTTTGGCCAATCAACTAGAGTGAGGGTGAGGGAATATCTGTGTAATTTTCCTATCACCCAAATTGAATATTAAACTGCTACAAGTTCTTTAGCAATAGAATATATGTGAAATTATTTTTTTGTTGTCATTCAGCCATTTTCAGTTGTATCCGACTCTTCACAACCGCATTTGGGATTTTCTTGTCAAAGATACTGGAGTGGTTTGCCATGTCCTTCTCCAGATCATTTTCCAGGTGAGAAAACTGAAGCAAAGAGGGTTAAATGACTTGCCCACGGTCCCACAGCCAGTAAGTATCTGGGGCCAGATTTGAACTCCAGGCCTGGTGCTTTATCCATTGTGCCACCCAGCTGTCCCATGAAGGTACTTAATATGTTACGAATCCAGTTAGGTCATCTAGACAAATGAAAGAAAAACAAATTGAGCTGACCTACACTCATAGTTTTGTTGTTGTTATTGTTCTTACCAAGTAGAAACTCCCTTCATCACTAGATTCATTGTCCTTTTTACCTTGCAGAAGTATATATTAAGACTACTATTACATAGATGTTAATTTCTCCATATGTATTCTTAATAAGTTTTGATTTCTGAATAACAGTCTTTTAAAATACTCAACCTCAGCTTTCTCTGTTACTGCATGGCATAATCTGTACTGCTCAATGAGGCAGGGTTCCACAAGAATAACATTTTTGCAATTCTAATGGCATTGATCTGATCCTAAATTACCTGAATCATCATCATAAACTCTCCCATCTTTATAAATAAACATGAATTACACTTATTTGTTCAATGATTCTTTGTCTATGTATTACAGGTTGAATTCATATGGATAAACTTAATAGTGGGAGGGGAGAACAAGCATTTATTAAGCCCCTACTATATGCCAGGCACTGAATTATATATATTATCTCATTTGATCCTCACAACGACCCTAGGAGATAGCTAGTATTATTATCCCCATTTTATATAGGAATATATGGAGAAAGTGAGGCAGGCCAAAGTCTGAAGATTTGCCCAGGGTCACAAAAAGTAAGTATCTGAGACTGGATTCTAACTGAGGTCTTCCTGACTCCAATTCCAGTGGTCTGTCCACTGCACCTTCTATCTGCCTTATGCCCCATGAAAAGTCTCTTGATTTCATTTTTGGGTCTTGGGCTTTTCATGGCCTCTATCTGGAGACAAACTATTTTTAGTTATAGTTTAAATTGTTGGAGAATATTTTCAGTAAGGTTTGCATGCTTTCTAGTCTCTGCTCCTGAGGAGACTGAGGCTTGGAGATTGCTTGAGATCAGGAGTTCAGAAATGCAATACAGCTGCCAATTCTATCTATCTATCTATCTATCTATCTATCTATCTATCTATCTATCTATCTATCTATCTATCTGTCTGTCTGTCTGTCTGTCTGTCTGTCTGTCTGTCTGTCTGTCTGTCTGTCTGTCTGTCTGTCTATCTATCTATCTATCTTACTGTACTAATTCTGTCATTATATGACAAGCCCCTAGTTGGGATGTCAGGTACTAGGCTGCCTAAAGAGAGATGATTTGGCTGAGTTAAAGCTTCTGTGACAGTCAGCAATGGAATTGGGTTCATGCACTCTAGGAGAGATAGGGAGGCCCAGGAAAGAGAAAGAGACACACAGACAGAGAGACAAAGACAGAGACAGAGTATATTTTCACAAAAGAAAGTTGCTTGATGTGTTGTTCAGTGGAGTTACATGATGTCATCCATATACATCAAGGAATTAATAAGATGTTTTGGTATGATTCCCTTTTATATTTGAAATCCATACTGAAGTTCTATTCAGGAGTGATATTTGATCTGAACAAAACCTCACATGCTATCAAAACACAGACCTCATCACTCCAAGGCAGCTTCAGAAAAAGGAACAATTCTTCATCACAGAGGAAGAGAATTGATAGATGTTCTTAGAGCGTATGATAAACAGGTAAAATTCTGCAGACACATTTGGAAAACATAGACTTTATTTCACAAACCAACAGCAAAGAATGACAAGAGATGGTACCAAAACAAGGAACACTACTCACTCTCTTTCCTCCACATTAAGCTAAGTTAATGATCACAACACTTCTGAGGAAGAGCAGCCTATAACTGTAGATGGTCCCATGTCTCTTACATTCAAAGGATGAGTTGTATCACACTGGTCAATATGCTAACCCGATCAGTAATATCACCAGAGTCCAAATGGCTAACGTTTGGGGTTTCCTGACAGGCCTTCACAGCTGCTATAAGTATACTCAGGGCATATAGAGTACCCATCATACATCTCTGTATCGGACTTGCATTCCAATACTTCTTTTTTGCCCCACCCCTCCATATGGATGAGTTGGATTTTGAAAGGGTTATTGTCATTGCCATAATTTTCTTCTTCTTCTCCTCCTTCTTCTTCTTCTTCTCATTCTTCTTCTTCTTCTCCTTCTTCTTCTTCTTCTTCTCCTTCTTCTTCTTCTCCTTCTTCTTCTTCTTCTTCTCCTTCTCCT
>NW_027187347.1:7789593-7839369 GCF_028583685.1 Petaurus breviceps papuanus
TTCTTCCTCCTCCTCCTCCTCTTCTTCTCATTCTTCTTTCTTCTTCTCCTTCTTCTTCTTCTCATTCTTCTTTCTTCTTCTCCTTCTTCATCCCAATCATCCCCACAAAAAGATAAATAAACCACAAAATAAAGGAAGACTAGTGAGGAGAATGTAAAGTTCTCCCTTCAAAGTGTATCTTTTCACTTGTTATTCTACAAGAGCAGGGCGGGGCTCTATTTTACCTCCCATTCCTGAAGATGTGAATGTGCTTTCTTCCCTCCGTGAGCCATGGCTGCCTGGCTCCTCGTGATGCTGCCCAGATGTCAGCTCCTTCATCTGTTTTGTGAACTCATCTTCTTCTCCCCTACCGCCCTGCATCACCACTATATCAGATTGTTCTAGAGTGTACCCTGATTCTGGCCACATATTCACTTCTCTTTTCCCTCCAAGACAGGAAGCAAATATGACAATGGGTCAAGGAGATATTTAAACTTACCATGTCACTCCAGCAGAGCCAGCAATGGTTTTCAGAAGTCTTTAAATCCTGTTTCGTTCTAGGTGGCAGCTTACTTAACTTAGGCCTAAGGACAGCTGTGCCCAGAAAAACCTCAGCTGAATCCTCCCCAAATCTCTTTTGTGTTCAGACTTAGAAACCTAAACCAGGGTTTGGTGTCTCGCCAGCACATAATTTCTCCTGGTCCAGCTGCACTGGGTAATGAAGAATACTCAACAGAGATGGTGGATTATATAACCACATTAAATGCAACATTCAGCAAATAAATAGGTAAGACAGGCATTATTCAGTCCCCCAGGATCCAGAGTGAGTGATTCAAACTTTGTATGATACCTAGTGGATTAGGAACTGGGGAAGCTCATAGGATTAGCATGAAGATAAGAAAATATTTTCTTAATACATTCTGAAAATTCCCTGGGTGGAGAGGTAAGATAATTTTTAAGGTCTCTTCCAGCTTAAAATCTATGATTCCATGGTCCCACATATTTATTTGTATATTATCTTTTATTTTGTCGTCTTCTTCCTTCTCTTTCCATCACTCCCCCCCCCTCTCTCCTTTCAAGTACTACTTATATGATTTCCAAATCTGTCTCTAATTCTAAGCCCCAGAATTCCAGTAGAATATAAGGCTTGGTTTTGCTTTTTCCCTGAAACAATAGGTATTAAGTGACTTGCCCAGGGTCACACAGATTGTAAGTGTCAAGTGTCTGAGGCCATATTTGAACTCAGGTCCTCCTGACTCTAGTGCCAGTGTTCTAGTCACTGCATCACCTACTGCCCCCAGAATATAAATTCTTAAGGGCAGAGACTATCTTGCTTTTGTATTTGTATTTCCAGCACCTAGGATGATGCCTAACATATAGCAAATACTGAACTTTGTTAATTGTTTGATATTTGATGACCTTTTTATTCTGATTCTCCCCAGAGAAATTTATATGGATTTTGTTGTACCAGATGTTAACAAAATTATGATATAGCTGCCCTTGAAGTGCTTCTTTAAATATGAGGAAAAGAGAAACCCATTTCTATGGATTATGTGGTCCAGCCTGTGCATCAAGGCTGAACGTTAGAGTTCATTTTCAATGTACAATATAATAGCAAGAGCAGTGGGCAGGGAATCAGAAGATATGGGTCCCAGCTCTGGTTCTTCCAATGACCAATTGAATGATCTTGCACAATTCATTTTATTTTTCTGGGCCTCAGTATTATTATCTGTGAGATAAGGAAGGTTAAACTGTATGATTTACAGGGTTGTATCTTTCCTGCTCTAGCATTTTATAGTCCTCTGAGTTTCCCAAAGGGGGTGATAACACCCCCAGGGGGTGCTGGAATAATCCAAGGGGCAGTAATAGCTTTGAGTGCAATTAGAGGGCATTGAATAAAAATAAGGGGGCCATGGAAGCATAAGAAGATAAGTTAAGAAAATTTTGAAAAACCATTCATACATGTTTCATTTGTTGTATAACAAAGTTAAAGTTGTAGTGATTACATTTTTTTTTTCCAAATTAACACACAACATGAAAGTTATAACTGATCAGAGGTCAAGTCTACTGTCAGGTCTTAACAAGCAAGTGTTGGAAGGGAAAAGTGATGTGCATTGTCAGAAAGTCCAGCATGCACTGGCAGGAATATGTGTATGTAATGACTTGTTTACAATACAATATTATATGGTTACATGAAGCCATATTTTCACCAAAATTTCAATACAGGAAATCCCTCCACAAATATATAATAAAATATTAAATTTAAGAAGCATCATTTTAAAAAAAATTATGTATTTTTTGAAATGACACAAATTTTTAAAAACTTAAAGGGTTAAAGAAAGTAGATTTCCAGAGGAGCCTTGAGTAATTTTTTTTTTAAGGACCAATTAAGTTTGGGAACCTCTGCTCAAGATGGACAATTTCAAATCAAAATACAGCAAACCACGCCTTTCATTTCTTAAGAACATGCAGCAAGGTATACAAAAATATCCTTTGCACTTGCTTCAAGACATACTCTTTAAGTGTTGGTGCCTTCCCAGGGTGAACCTGTATCTTTCTTGTCCCCACCCGCTTTTATAAAACTGTAAGAAGCAGCCCAGGGTAGTTTGCACAATTTTGCCTACTTACATATAAGAAATGCAGGAGAGATGGGGGGGGGGGGGGACCTCAAGATGGCAGAGAAGAAGCAGGACCTCTCCGCGGCTCTGGCTTCCACCTTCCCCAATCCATGTAAAAAGGGGACTCTAAACAAACTTTGGAGCTGCAGAACCCACAAAATGATACAAAGAAGCTAACCTCCCACTAAAGACAGCCCAGCAGGCCGGCAGGAATCGGCCAGTGCAGGGCTCTGGGAGCTGAGCCCAGGCCCACCCTGAGCCCAAGGCTTTAGCCCCAGGGCAGGCCTGACCAGCCGCTGGCCAGGGGGACTCCAGATCAGCAGCAGCTGTGGCCATTTCCAGATTTATCAACACATGGATGCAAAGGAAAAAGTGAGAGGTCAGTGCAGTCTGGACTTTGGGACCCAGTAAATGGGAGTGCATGGGCTTTTGCCCCTGGGGCAAAAAGCTGCTGAGACACCAGCACAGCCAGCCAGCACCATGTGGCAGCTTCAGCTCCTGGCCTGCAGAGTGTAGGGGGACCAAGCACCAGTCTGAGGTGTAATCACTCTTGTTTTAACCTGCTTGGATCTGGATTGCAGTCTAGGGTGGAGGTCCTGGGGTATGCATCCAGCTTGCCAGAGCATGTGGAGGCCTCAGAGAGGGCACCCATCTAATACCTCCGGTGGCTGAGAAAACCCCAGCTTTTGGGATGAAAGCTCCCCTGTCTGGTGGCAGAGTCCTACTGTGGCAAAAAGCACAGGGGTCAAGTGACTGAGGGGTGACATGACCAGGCAAAGGAAACAAAGCAGACAGAAGATTCCAACATTAGACTCCTATTTGGGGGACAAAAAGGAGCAAAGCATGGAACAGGAGGAAGACAGTGAAGTCAGAACTCCTGCACCAAAAGCTTCAAAGGAAAATACAAGCTGGTTACAGGCCATAGAGGACCTTAAGAAGCAGATAAGAGAAGTGGAGGAAAAATTGGGAAGAGAAATGAGAACAATGCAAGAAAATTATGAAATGAGAGTCAACAGCCTGACTGAGGAAAATAACACCTTAAAAAATAGACTAACTCAAATGGCATAAGAGGCTCAAAAAGCCAATGAGGAGAAGAATGCCTTAAAAAGCTGAATCTGCCAGATGGAAAAAGAATCTCAAAATCTCAATGAGGAGAACCATTGCTTCAGAATTAGATTGGAGCAAATGGAAGCTAATGACTTTATGAGAAATCAAGATGCTGTTAAACAGATCCAAACAAATGAAAGAATAGAAGGCAATGTGAAATATCTCGTGGGAGAAACCACTGACCTGGAAAATAGATCCAGGAGAGAGAATCTTAAAATTATTGGACTACCTGAAAGCCATGATCAAAGTAAAAAGCTAGAAATCATCCTCCAGGAAGTTCTCAAAGAAAACTGCCCTGATGTTTTAGAACGAGAGGGCAAAATAGAGGTTGAAAGAATCCACCATTCACCTCCTGAAAAAGATCCCAAAAAGAAAACTCCTAGGAATATTATAGCCAGGTTCTGGAATTCCCAGATTAAGGAGAGAATATTACAAGCAGCCAGGAGGAAACAATTTGAATATTGTAAAAACACAATCAGGATAACCCAGAATCTGGCAGCTTGTACACTGAGGGATCGAAAGACTTGGAATATGATATTCCGGAGGTCAAAGGAGCTGGGATTAAAACCAAGAGTCACCTACCAAGCAAAACTGAGTATTATGTTTCAGGGGAAAATATGGTCATTCAGAGGAATAGAGGACTTTCAAGCATTCTTCCTGAAAAAACCAGGGTTGAATAGAAAATTTGACAGTCAGATACAAGAAGCAAGAGAAGCATGAGAAGGTAAACAGGGAAAAGAAATCATAAGGAACTTATCAAAGTTGAACTATTAACATTCCTACATGGAAAAACAATAATTGTAACTTATGAAACTTTTCTCAGTAGTTGAAGGGAATAGAAATATATATAGACATATATATATGTCTATATATGAGGGTATATGGGCATATGAATACATATGTGAATGTGTGTATATATGTTTACAGGTATACTGTAGATAGATAGAGGGCCCAGGACCGATTTAACAGGAAGTCTCTACTCTCTTCCTGCAGATGTGCTTCACCTGGAATGGGCCCCTGCCCCCCAAGATCTGAGGAGGCCAAAGCTAGGCATGCCTTCCTTTGAGAAGTCTATCCACTTTAAGTGCCTCCTTGCCATTAATATGTAATATCGAAGAAATTCAGTCTTTAGATTCTCAAACTTTCAAGCCCAACCAGAAAGTTTGCCAGGTTTTTTTTTTTAATAAATGGAACAAAGGCTTCCTTTACACCTGTTTATAGATAGATGAATTCATAACAGTTGGCAAGCTTATACCTGTGACTAATGTGAAATCCCCATTTTCAAGGTTTAGCGTTTAACCCAATGTTTACAAGGCACTGGTTGCTCACAGAACAATTCTATATCCCTTTCTCTGCAGAGCTATGACTAGCAAGAGTTGAACAAGACTTTGTATAACGGTGCTGACACCTGGGCATGGTGCCTTCCCAGAGGAGAATGCTTTGTCCAGCAGCAACAACCATCCCTGAATACCACATCACCACACAATACTCTACTGACTCTTTCGGCCACATGGCATAACTATCTAAGCTAACTTTGAGTACAGTCAAGTTCTCTCCCCAAGGAGGCTTGGAACAGGAGTCAGGCCCAGAGTCCCATCAAGATGATGTGATAGGGGTGGCTAGGTGGCACAGTGAATAGAACTCCAGCCCTGGAGTCAGGAGGACCTGAGTTCAAATCTAGTCTCAGACACTTAACACTTTATAGCTGTGTGACCTTGGGCAAGTCACTTAACCCCAAGGCAGGGCTCCTTCCCCCTTCCAAAAAGAAAAAAAAAAGCTGGATGTGGTAGGAAGAATAGCCTGGCTCCTCTCCCCATTCAAGTTAGACTAGTTGTTTTTTTCTTTAAAAGACATTGAGATGAGGGGTGGCTAGGTGGTTCAGTGAGTAGCGTCGGCCCTGGAGTCAGGAGGACCCAAGTTCGGTTCCAGCCTCAGACACTTAACACCCACACAAAAATATTAGCCATGTAACCTTGGGCAAGTTACTTAACCCCAATTGCCCTCCAAAAAAAAAAAAAAAGCCATTGAGATCTCCCTTGAAACTTGCTTGATTTAGGGGATTAAAGGCTCAAACAGCTGACATCATTTCCTTATCATCTGAGTACAAAAAAAGCCACAAGGAGATCTACAGACTGATGCCTGGCTCCTATTCACAATGACTAACTCAGACAACAACTCTCTTTCTGCTGAATAAACTCCAGGTGTCTTCAATATCTGCTGCTGCTTAGTTCAGTCATGTCTGACTTTTTGTGACCTAATGGACCATTGTCTATGGAGTTTTCTTGGCAAAGATACTGAAGTGGTTTGCTCTTTTCTTCTCCAGTGGATAAAAGCAGAGGTTAAGTGACTTGTCCAGGGTCATACAGCTAGTGTCTTAGATTGGTTTTGAACTGAGGTCTTCATGCAAGTCAAGACATCACCCTATGATGTTATCAGTCCTTCAAGAACAAAGGACAAACAACAAAACAAAAAGTACTCTATTCACTGAGCTTCCTAGCTGCCTGCACCATCTTGTTGAATATACTTCTACTATAGCTAAGTAAACCCTTCTGTGTTAACTAAAAAGATCTATGAGCTTCTCATTTTGTTTCATTGTCAAACTTAAACTATCAAGGCCCAGCCCAGAATGGTTCATTCAGTCTGGCCAGATTTGGAACATAATGAGATCACTGAAATTGGGACTGGACAATGCAGAGGAAGTTAATCCCAAATTGGAGGATATTAGAGGGTCTCTTGGAAACTATTTACTTTCAAAGAGACTGGAAGGATCAGAGATTTTTCTCTCCCAAGAAAAGAGCAAATTCTAAAGAATTCCTTGTGCTTTTAGACTTTGCATTGCCTTTGTATTGTCAATGGCCTTCATTCCAGAAATTACTAGGAGGGGGTCTCCTAAAAGGTGGCTCCCTACAAGGTTTTAGGGAGTCAAGTTTGTGTAAATGATTTGGTTTTGAATGAATTTTTGGAAATGACAAGGCAACTGAATGAGCAGTCCTCAGTCCTTTCCTAGTATATGAACTTTGTGGTTTATTCCTCCTTTAGTAGAGGACCAACGACATCCTCAAGTGATGCCTTAACTCCTTGAATTGGATTTAAGTGAGGCTGAACTGCACAAAGACATCAGCCTCCCTCTTTCTTCCAGTTATCAAAGTCTAGTGGCAAGACAAAAGTCAAGTATTTAGTGATGGTTGGATGCAGCATCTTTGAAGCTCTAAGCTTTCCATGGCACCTGCTTCAGCTGCCTTCATTGTCATTGGAACAAATTGTCCTCATCTGCCCATTCAGCCAGGGGGCCGTTTTCACATGCTTTGAGTAGACATCCTCCCAATGGATTTTGAGAAGTGTCATGGAAGACCCCACCATCCAAGTTTGGCTAGGTTTTCCTTGAAAGTAGGATTTCCTTCCCTTAAAAGTATTGAGATTTTATTGGGGACTAAAGAGGAGTCATGATCACTTCTTCCATCTGAGTACAAAGCATTCATAAAGCCCTTCAGGTATTCTGGTGCAATATGATGAGTAACTCAAGGGAATTTTTCTCAGCTGGATCAGCTCCAGGTGCACTTGGTGCCTACACTTATGAATACCCTTCCTCTTCTATGGCTAAATAAATCACTTCCAAATAACCTACAAGTACCTCATTTGGTTCTGATATTGAAACTAAACTATCAGGGTACTAGCCTGGGTCAGTCCCAGTTCAGAAGAGTGGAATACCTTTTTGAGAGCCTAACTTCTCCAACCACCCCAAATAAGTGAGAATCAGACTTCCCGCATCTCAGGTACAACAGCCATTGGTTGGTTTGTCTTCTACAATGTTTTTGCCCCATATGTTTACTATATATTTCCAGTTGTAGAGTGTCTGCTTCTCTTCCTTGCTTTCATCCCATCCTCCTAAACAAAAGAAAAACAGAAATAAGAACAAGACCTCTTTTATCAAGTGTGTTATTTGAATTTTTGTAATGAACTCTTTCAATGACTACTAGATAATAGATAAATCCAAATTCCTCTGAATGAGAAACCAGGTTAACTGAGAAGATATTTCACTTTTTCCCATTTCCCCACCGTCAGGATCCTAGGAATCTTTTTACTTTCTTAGTAACAAGTATGTGTGTGTGTGTATACACACATACATGTATACACATATATACATATACACACACATATATGAAGGATTCAGAATAATAAAATGTTAGAAGTCTTAGAAAAGAGAAAGGTAATGAAAGACCCAGAAGCAAGGACTTGCCCAGTGTCACATGTATGTCAGAATTGACATGTTAACATTTAGGGTGCTAATTAATATAAAATCACAAGCCTATTACCATAAATAACTTTATTGTTATTATTCAACCTTCCTTCAGAATGTCTTTTTTTAATAGACTTCTTTTCAATTCAATTCTTCAGTTCAATTCTTTCAATCAATCAACCCATTAGCCAACAAGCCTTTAATTATCTCCTGTGTTCCTGGCACTGAATTAAGCACTAGAGATGCAAATAAAATCCCTATTTCATGAACCGGGGAGACAACAAGTAAATATATAAAAGCAGGTATAAGTATAGAGCCGGCTCTAAAGAAAAGATTGTTAAATTTTCAGTGTGAGCATTTATGCCTCAGAAGTCAACAAACTTCTATGAATCAGGCCTTGGTTTATTGTTTTATTGATTGTCTAGAATTAAGAAAGTGACAGGACAGGTGGCGAGGTGGCACAATGAATAGAGCACGGGCCCTGGAGTCAGGAGGACCTGAGTTCAAATGTAGCCTCAGACACTTGAAACATTTACTAGTTGTGTGACCTTGGGCAAGTCACTTAACCCCAATTGCTCTGCCCTCCACCCTCCAAAAAGCAAAAAAAAAAAGTGACAGGGAAATTGTGGTTAATATAAATTAAGCTCAAATGTATGTCTTGCAGACAATTTTTTCCAGAAAGTTGGTTGTTAAACATTTACCAGTACCCTACTAGGTATGTTCAGAATATGTATGTTCAGAAAAAATACAAGGTCTTTAGGAAGGCAAGACATTAGTGCCTGCGGGATCAAGATTTGATGTGGAAGCTTGAGCTGTATCTAGAAGGACGAAGGGGATTCTTGTCATGGGAGACAGACAGTATAAAGGTACAGAGACAGGAGTGAGCAGAGAAAAGACAAAGTTGACTGAATCACAAACTACTCATAGTGAACCTTGACAAGTCACTTGGCCTTTTTCAAACTCAGGATCCTTAAATGTAAAATAAGGTTGAACTCAAAGTTCCCTTCTACCTCTTAATCTGTGATCCTAAATGAATATACCCTTTTCCCCCATCTCCTTTTTTAACTTTCATATTAAAGATGATAATATTCCAGTATGCATCTACTTGCACCTCCTCAATTTTAGTCTTTCTAGACCTTTATCCCACCAGAAGGAGGGCAGAGGAAGAAAAGGGGAGAGGGTTAAAATTCAATCCATTTATTCTTCTAGTGGACTTTTGCTTTCCTTGATTAGTAAAAGTTTTATAAGAGACACTTGGGGTTATCTGTAAATTCTCTTTTCCATTCTATATTTTCTTAATACATCCATTTTATTAAGAATTTGACAACACACTTATTATTTAGTGCTACAAAGATTTAAGGGATGGACAAAGTTACCAAAGTCAGTCAACAAGCATTTATTAAGTGCTTGCTGTATACCAAAAGTACTGTACTAAATGCTCAGGATTTCCAAAAGCACCGCCATAGTCCCAGCTCTGAAGGATCATACCCACTTTAAATACCTGGGTACATATAAGAAATATATGAGTATATGAAGATACTCTGAAAAAATGGGGGAGGGTAGAAGAGAACCAAGAACAATCTCCTATAGAAGGTGATATTTGAACTGTTTTGAAGGAAGACAGGGAAACTCAGAGGCAGAATTGAGGGAACAGAGCATTCCGGGCATAAAGTGCAAAGGAACAGAAATAGGAGATGGTGTTTCCTGTTCAAGGAAGAGTAGGTCTATGAAGCTGGACCATAGAATGTGTGAAGAGGAATAAGGTAGAAGAAGGCTACAAATGTAGGAAAGGTTCAGGTTAGAAGATTATAGAATGAGACCTTGAAAAGAAGAGGAAGTATGGTATAATGGAAAGGGCACTGAACTTTGAGTCAGAAAGACCTGCTTCAAATCTTACCTATAGACACTTTCCAGCTATGTGAACCTATTGTTATTCAGTCAGTTCAGGTGTGTCCAATTCTTGGTGACCTCATTTGGGGTTTTCTTTGCATAGATATTAGAGTGGTTTACCATTTTCTTCTCCAGCTAGTTTTACAGGTGAGCAAACTGAAGTAAACAGGGTTAAGTGACTTGCCCAGGGTCACACAGCTAGGAAGTGTCCAAGGTTGGATTTGAACTGAGTTCTTCCTGACTCCAGACTTAGCATTATGTCCACTGTGCCACCAGGCTACCCAGGTGACCCTGGGCAAGCCATATGTTTTTGCATCTGTAAAATAACGGAGTTAGACTAACATCCCTAAATCTATGAACCTAGTCCAGACTATTTTGCTGAGACCTAAAGACATAGAGTGACCTGCCCACGGTCACACCGATGTAGTAAAAGGAACTTTAAATCCAAGTCCTCAGATTCCAAATTCATCATTCTTTCAACCACATTGGTTTATCTCCTTGACATTGTTATTGGAATGAGACTCATATTATTTATGATGATGAAATCAAACACACCATGGGAGGTGCACAAAAAAAGACTCCATTCAAGCCTGGAAAGATTCATTTTGTGAAACACAGAGCTAATCCAAACCACTTGTCCTGCTTCTCCTTCCTCTGCATCAGCACTTTGGAATCCTGGGAGTCAACACCAGAACAGAACCATGCATTGTCTTTGAAGCAGGTAGGGCCCAGGGAGCAGGCAAAGTGAAAAATCATGAGGTCATCAAAAATGTATGAATGTCTCTGCACATTCACAAAAGGAAAGCAGGAATTTTCAAAATCTCAAATATGACCATCAGTTCAGGAGGTAGTTTTAAATGTGGTCAACAGAACTAGGAAGAGGCCCTCTTCTAGTGACAAATGCAGCCCAACCCTGAGGACAGAGAGCAGACAGGAACAATAGCAATGTGGGGTTGGGGGCTCACACTGGTTCAGCTTGCAGCTTTCTGGGTGGTCTTGAGTCCCCTTTTACCATCCATTCTTTTTATGATGTAATGCTACTGACTGACCTCACTAAGAGGAGACCAAACACGACTGCTGATATATACATGGTCACCATGCATTGTAGAGTGGGGAGGATTAATGATATAAGTGGGTCTGATATTCTCCGTTAGGAATTTAATTTAGTTCAAGTAGCATTTTTTTTTAGTTGCACACTATGTACAAAGCACCTAAAATTTAAAAAAAAAAAAGACTCCTGCCCTCAAGGAATTTACTTTCTATTATATAGATATAAACATATGTGCAAATAGTCAGAAAAAAAAAAAGTAATTTTAGGAGGGAGAAAACATGAGTCATTGATGGTAACGGGAGAATCAGGGAAGGTTTTGTGGAGGAGGTGGTTCCTGACTTATGCCTTGAAGGGAGGAATTTATGGATTCTGAGAGTCAGAGAGGAGAAGGGAGTGTATTTCAGGCATGAAGAAAGGGGTTGTGCAAATGCCTGGAGAAAGAAAGGGAATGCCTAGTTCAAGAAAGAGCTAATAGCTCATTTTGGTTGAAATTTTTTTAAAAAATAGTCTACCAACATGCATTTATTAAGCATTTACTGTGTTCTAGCCCTGTATTAAAAAAAAAGACAGAAATAGTTCCTTCTTTTAAGAAGCTCCTTCATATTTTGATTGGGAAAGGGGAGGGGGAGACACATGCAATCAGCTATTTATATACAGGATCCATACAAAGTAAATTGGAGAAGTAAAGTCAAAGGGAAGGCAGTTGTGGAAGGGGAATAGGAGAAGGGATGCTCCCAGGAAAGGCCTCTTGCTTTGGGACTTGAGCTGAGATGAAGGAAGTCATAGAAGCCAGGAGGGAGAACATTCTAGACATGGCACAGCAAGTGGAGAAATGGAGTTTTCCTGTTCAAGGAAATACAAATAGGGCAGTGTAGTTTACTGGTGAAGTCTTTTGAGAGGAATAAAATCCAAGAAGCCTAGAAATGTAGGAAAGGACCAGGCTATAAGGACTTTAAAAGGCCAGAGGGTTTTATATTTGATCCTGCAAGTAATAGGGAGCCACTGGAGTTTATTGAATAGGGTAGTGACATGGTTGGGCTTCTACTCTAAGATCACTTTAGTAGCTAAATGAAAAAGAGACTAGAGTGGAGAGACTTGAGGGAGACAGACCCACCTTAAGGCTATTGCAAGGCCAGGTGTGAGGTGCTGAGGGCCAATACCAGGGTGGGTTAGAGAAGGAAGGGGAAATACACAAGAGATGCTGTGAAGTAAGAAATGACTTGGCAGCAGAACTGGATAGGTTGGGTGAGTGCAAATGAGGAGTTGGGGATGACAGTAAAGTCAAATGAACCTGGCTGACTGAGAGGGTGTTGGTCCCTTCACCAGTAATAGGGAAGTTAAGAAGAGGGGAGGCTTTGGGGAGAAATATAATGAGTTCTATTTTGGATATACCAAATTTAAGATGTCTATGGGACATCTTAAAGGCAGAGGCAGCTGGTGGCACAGTGGTTAAAGCACCAGGCCTGGAGTCAGGAAGACCTGAATTCAAATCCAGTCTCAGACACTTCCTGGATGTGTGGCCCTGGGCAAGTCACTTAACCCTGTTTGCCTCAGTTTCCTCATCTGTAAAATGAGCTGGAAAAGGAGATGGCAAAGCACTCCAGTATCTTTACCAAGAAAACCCCAAATGGGGTCAGAAGGTTTGGACAGGACTGAAACAACTCAACAACAATGAGACATCCAGCTCAAGATGTTCATTTTCCAAGTCAATGAAATCAAAGGTTCAATCCCCAATCCCTAAAATTATCACTATCACTATCTTAGTCAAGTAGAGGGAAAATCTTACCTGAAAGTCCCCAATATTTCACTGGGTTCACTCTGTCTACATCAGCTTCCTTAACTGTAAAATTGGGATAATAAGACCAAATGAAATATTTGTAAAAGTGCTTAGTATAGTACCCATCACATAGTAAATGATTAATAGTCCATCCTCTCTCCCTCCCTCATTCCATCCTTCCTCTCTCCCTCCTTCCTTCCTTCCTTCCTTCCTTCCTTCCTTCCTTCCTTCCTTCCTTCCTTCCTTCCTTCCTTCCTGCCTGCTTGCCTGCCTGCCTGCCTTCTTTCCATTCATCCCTCCTATATACAGGACTTTCTCTAGTTTCATCTCCTTTCATCTCTTTCTTCTCCCCTTCACACAAAACTCTTCTTGAAGTCCAAAAGTCATTCATAGGAGACTGATTTTATAAGGTTTTTCTCCTGATTTCCCAAGCTGTTTTTCCCAGGACAACAAGGATGAAAATTCCCTTGGTGCTGACCTACTCTCCTGTTTCCCTACTCTCCTGTGATAGTAATGGAATATAAAGATCCCCCTGTATTGGCTTGGTTTTCAAACTGATTGTGTTAAAATCCAGAGCTTGTTAATCCCACCTGTGGGATGGACTTGTTGATGTGAAAAGAAAGTCCTGAACTGGGAGGAGCTGGTGACATAGATTTGGAGAGACACAACAGAGAGGCAGAAGAACTTTTTGGAAGCAGCACCCTCGTGGAGGCAGAGAGAGACTGAGAGGATTGCTGAGGGCCACTTTGAATTGCCCTGGACTTTTGAGACCTGCCCCCGGAGCTGCCAAGGACTGAGGAGACATGGCTGTTTTGCTGGTACTTTGTCTGTCTGTTTTGATGTTGTTTTGACAGATTTGTCCACTGGTGAAAGACAGTCCTGTTGAAGAAGTCCTGGAACCTGGCTGTTGGCTAAGAGCTCCTGAGACTGTCCTGCAGACAGAGAGTGAATACTGTCCACTGGTGAAGGACAGTGCTGTTGTTGCAGGGGTCTGGGAACCTTTCTGTTGGTTCAGAAGCCCTGAAGGATTTTCTTGTTGTATGTTTACAGAAATCCTGGGAGAAGGTTTTGCTAATGTTTTCAGGGGTTCTAGGACTGTTCTGCAGACAGAGGATGAATTAATGAAGAGACTGGCAATGTATCTTGTGGCCTTGCTAAGCCTTGTGTCCCCAGGAACCAAGATTGCTGAGAACTTGCCTGGTGTCAAGATGAAGAAAAGATCTCCATTTTGGTATTAAGTGCTGTGCTTAAACTTGTTGTAACTCTGGGGTAGATTCAATTGTGATCCAGGGGTGGGGAACTTTTGACCTTTTTGTGTTCTATGGTTGAGCAAATGAATGTACTTTACTTATGTTTGGAAACTAATCTCCATTTGAGAAGAGGGGTTTTGTAGTGAACTAAATGAAGGTATAGCCTAGGGGTGGAGTAGTATTTAGAACAGGGACTTTGTAATTGATTGAATGAATGGAAGGTCCTGGGGTGGAGTAGTACTTGGAGATTATTTAATCACACTTAGTAAATGCTGTATTTTGAATGATGTCATATTTTGATCTTCTCTGTTCTTGATTTGTCACTGAATAAAATGGAGAGCACCTATGCTGGTATTTTGAACCTTGGGAAGTTGCCTTTCCTTGGCATTACATTACATCTCCCACTCCCAGCCTGAGCACTATGCTAATAGAGCCACTGGTCATGAGGGAAGCCTCTGTGCTCTATTACACAGACAGATGTTACACCATCTCCCAATGTACTTAAGCCTTTCATAACAAGAAGCACTGGGTAAAAGAGGGCCAATTCATAGACACTTCTGGAAAAACAACCCAAAGCAGGGGGTACCATCTTTCTATCTCTACCCTACCCTGTAATGTCCAATGTTCTGGGTTTGTGGAAAAACCTGAACCAGCCTGGCAAACCCTAGATTGGTTTACAGGGAGTTCTAGCCTGGCTTGGACTTTCAACTCTCTATAATCCTCATTCATTAACACCATTTCCAAAGTTAAATGGTATTGTGACTCTTATTTTATAAGTTTCAAATGCCTAAATCTTCAGTTTTATTCTTACTCTCCATTCTTTTCGTTGTTAACCATAAAAATCCTTGGAAGAAAAGCAAATTACTAATAAACTGACTTTAGAGCCAGAAAGTCCTGGATTCAAGTTCGGACATGCTGATTGAGTAACCCTGGGCAAGTCACTTAATTACTTAGGGCCCTAGGAAATTCTCTAAGAATATCTGAAGCACAGAAGGTACTTACCTACAGTAGGAGAGGGAATTTCCTCATACATGATTTCCCTGTATCAGTGAAATCACAAGTCCGGTTTCTTCCCTAAGGAAATGTGTAATTGTGTTTTTCTACTGAGTTACATTAATGAAGTATTTCATCTGCTAAAATTAGCAGGGAATCTCCATTTTCTCACCATATACCAGGAAATCAGCTTCTCTCCTCCCACTTCCAGACCTCTATTAGATTAATACCAGAAGTATGAAGTAACTTTTAACAGGAACGTATTGCTTTTTTTTTTTTTGGAGAATTTTGGCAGCAAGGAATGATGAAAGGAGGGTGAATAAAAGTCGGAACTTTCATTTGAAAAAAAAAAATAGACCTATAAAATGGAAGACAAAAAGAAATCTATTTTTGTAGGTTTCAGGAGAGGACAACTAATGTCCAAAACAAGGAAGATGAGAGCCCTGAAACATTCTGCCATAGCTAGACCTTATCTAAAATATTGTGTTTTGTCCTGGAAGAAAAATTTATGAGAGAATGCTTGACAATCTAGATACTGGGGACTAGGGAAAGGCATGATAAAGAGCCTAATAATCATGTTATATAACATTGGTCTAAGACTGAGGCTCTAATTTAGCCTAGAGAAGATTTAGAGGGAACATAGGAGGTGACTTTCAAGCATTTGAAGGACTAACTTGTGGAATAAGGATTAGAATTGTGTGAGACGAAGGAGTTCAAAGTCTGAATCTGAGATCAGAAAAGGTCTTTATTCTTTCTCATGAAAAGGACTCCCCCGCTGTGGCTCAAATGGCATCTACCAGGGAGAAAGCAACAGGTAGAAGCAAGCCCATATAACCTTCTAATGCAGAAACCTAACTCCCCAACTGGCCTTCATTCTCATTGGTAGGGAGGCCGGCCCACAACCTAAGAGCAGGAATCTATCTCAGAGAGAAAGGACACAGAAACATGTGGGTGTCCAATGCAAGACCAGGAAGGCAGTTTTATCTTTATTTGGCATATCTTGTGCTGAGGTGGCACTGGGAAGGGTCTCCATTGCTCTAAATCCCAGATTTCTGTAAGGTCAGGTGACTTCGAAACTCAGGTCTAGTGGATACTGAAGCCACTCTAGATTTGAATTTTCAGAATGGGGAAACTTCACTGCAAATCATCCCTCACAGAACTGCTCTACTTCTCTCTTTCAGAAAGCAGAAATAGGAATAATTAATAGGTAGAAGTAGCAAGGGGTTTGATTTTGAATAGATGTAATGAAAAATTGGGCAGCTAGGTAGTGCAGTGGATAGAGTGCCAGGACTGATGTCAGAAAGACTCACCTTCATGAGTTCAAATCTAGCCTCAGATACTTACTAGCTTGTGTGATTTGGGGCAAGTCACTTAACCCTGTTTGCCTCAGTTTCCTCATCTGTAAAATGAGCTGGAGAAGGAAATGGCAGACCACTCCAGCATCTTTGCCAAGAAAACCCTAAATGGGGTCCCAAAGAGTCAAACACAACTGAAAGGACTGAACAACAACCACAAACAATGAAATTTGAGCTATGCAAAATTAGAATTGGCTGCCTCAGGATTTAGTAGTCTCTCCCATACAGGAAGTCTTCAAACAAGGTTGTATTGCTAAGTAGCAATCAAGCCAAGTAAGTGGGGGATGTTTAAAAGAAGAATTTCATTCTGGTACTAATTGTGCTAAAGAGCCTTTGAAGTCCTTTCCAGCTTTGTGACTTGACAATTCTTTGATTCTCAGTAGTTCTAAATCTTGTTCTTAATGTTCATCAGTATGGGAAATGGGAAGGAGAGGAAGTGTAGCCAAATCATCTAACTATATCATTCTCAGCCTGAACTATTATGCAAATAATTTAGCCCCCATACCTCAATTTATCCATCTGTATAATGGGAATGTATTTAACTGTTGTATTTTTGTTCTGTTACTATAGCTTTTCAGAAACTAAATTAAATAAAAACTGAATGGTTTCAACATTAAAATGACTCACATATTTATATATTCAGTCCCAGACTCTTCCTTGAGCTCCAATCCCACATCCCCAAATGTCTATTGGATTCACATGAAATTTCCCTGAGGCATTTCAAACTCAAAACAGAACTGATAACCTTTCCCCCAAAACCCACCCCTCCTGCTGAATTCTATTTCTGCCAAGGGTACCACGATTCTTCCAAAATCCCAGCTCAGCAATCTCAGTGTTAGTTAGCTTGACTCACCACTTTCTTTCATCAGATATATCCTTTTAGTTGCCAAATTTTACCATTTTGTCCTCTTACAATAGCTCTCATATGACTATTTTTTTCTGTCTACCCAGCCACCATCTTAGTTCAGGTTTTCATCACCCTCTAACTTAGTCTATTGCAGTGGTCTCCTACTTAGTTTCCCTGCCATAAGTCCTTTCCCACTGCAATCCATCTTACAAATAGTTGTCAAAGTGATTTTCCTTAAGGGCAGACCATATCATGTCTCTTCCCCACTCAATCAACTTCAGTGACTTCCTATTGTTTCTAAGATAACATATTAACTCTTCCATTCAACTTTTAATGACTTTCAGAACCTAGTCCCAAGCTATCTTTCTAGCCTTATCATATATCTCTCTCTTTTCTTCTCTGTCTTCCAGCTAAACTAGTATTCTCTCTGTTATTCACATAGAATATTCTCTTATCTCTGTGCATTTGCATTAACTAGCCCCTTCTCTGGAATTCACTTCCTTTTTATCTCTACTTCCTAAAATCCTTCTCTTTCTTCAGAGACTCAAATACCAACTTTTACTTTAAATCTTATCTGACTCCCCCCACCAAAAGGCAAATGGGCTAGTGGCCCCCTTCTCTAACAACTGTATTTCTTTTATATTTATTATCTATATATTTACCAGCATATACATGTATATATAAACACATTTATATGTGTATATATGTAGATAGAGATAGATAGATGATAGATATAGATATAGATAGACAGATAATTTCCCAAATAGAATATAGGTTCCTTGTGATTAGAGTTTCTTTCTTCCTTTCTCTCTCTTTCTTCCTTTCTCTCTCTCTCTCTCTTCTCTCCTCTCTCTTTTTCTTTCTTTTGCCTTGGTATCCCAGTAATTAGCACAGTGTCTAGCACTTAATAAATACTTATTGATTGATGAATTGGCTGTTGTTATTGATTTTAAAATTATAAGTAAGTAGTGAAGATTGGTTCCTATGTAAAAGAATAGTAAAGAATGACAAAAGTCATGCAATTAAAACATTTAATAAAATGAATGGGTCCTATCAGCCTCAAGTTTGGGGCTCTTTTTTTCTTTAAAAAAAATCTCAGAGGTTCGTGTAAAGAGGGGATAGTGGTCCTAGGTGGCTGGAGGAAGTTCCTTTTGCAAAATTTTCAAGGAATGACAGTTGTGTGAGATCTGGAAGAGATCTTAGAAGTTTACACATAAGGAAACCATAACCTAGAGGGGCCAAGTGACCATTACAAAAACAATAAGTATTGGAGCCAAGATTCAAGGTATTTCATATCACATTGAAATATAGTCACACTAGAAAATAAGAATCACTCCAAAATTGCTTTTTATTGGCAGAGATTGATAGCCATGGATAAGATGGCTTTTTCATTTGAGAGTAAATAACTGGACCAGGAAATCACATATGCTGGTCTTGCAACACAGGAAACAACCTTGTAACAGAGGACCAGATGTTATAATGGTGTTTTTAGACAGAGGGATTCTATCCATGTGATTTCCCAGCTCATTAGATACTCTATTGAGTGAGGTAAGCTAGTGTAATGAAAAGAGCCCTGGCCATAAGGTTTGCCTTCTGTTTCCAACTCTGCCATTCACTAGCTGAGTGATCCCCAAGGAGTCACTCACCTGCCCTGAACACCAGTTTTCCTATCTATAAAATTTGCATATCTCATATGTTGCTATTAGAATCAAATGAGATAATGCCTGCAAAGTGTTTTATAAACTGTAAAATACAATATACATATCAATTTTCATTCTTACTATTCTTATAGGAAAAAAAAATCTGGTTAATTCAAATTCCATTTTCCAGGCCTTTGTATTTTTTATTTTATGGGTTTTAAAATTCTGAAGCTGTTGTTGTTGGGCCTGTGAAGAGTACCAATGACATCCCAAATGTGATGCCTTGACTTGTTCATGAACTGTATTTGAGTGAGGCAGAGTTTCACAAAGTCCTCAACCTCCTTCTCTCCTCCAAAGTCACCAGTCTACTGGCAAGGCAAAGGTCAATATGACTAGTGAGAGCCCACGATGAAGTGGGTGACCTTGGCCTTTCTAAATTAAGGACTTTCCCAGGATTCACTTTGTCTGAGGTAGCCCATTCAATGACTGAGGTAAGAATTGAGACAAAAGATGGCCTAAGTTACCATCCCAGAGATATCATATATCTAAAGTACAGTAGAATATAAACACTTTGAGGGAAAGAACTGGTTCATTTTTGTCTTTGTAACCTCATCCCCTAGCACTGTGTTGGTTCAGGGTTTGTCATGGTTTGGGTCTGGATTGACTCAGAGTGAATGTAAGTAGAAATTATTTCTGTTTTGTTCCAGAAACCCTGAGGGTTTTCCCCTCCCAGACTGATGTGTATTTTTTTAACTAGGTAAAAGAGGCCATTCTCTGCCTCTTTTCTCATTCTCTGCCTCCTGTTTCTTACCTAGCCTTAATCACTGAATTGCCTCAGTCAAACTGAGACCTTAGCTTAAAAAGGTCAAGGTCTCCAACTGCTTCCAGGGTTATCTGTCGTCATCCTGATAACTATCTGGCCACTGGACCCAGATGGCTCCAGAGGAGAAAGTGAGACTGGTGACTTTGCAATTAAATCCAATTCACCTGCATGTCATGGCATTGCCTCCCTGATATCATGGTCCTCTTTAAGACTGAAGGACAAATGATAACAACAACAGTATTTATGATACTCAAGATGAATTGGTCATTTAAAGAAGAAAGGTAAAGTTATAGAAATAATAAAAAGAGGACATTTTAGAAAGACATAAGAAAGAAATAATTTATACAGAGGAGTAGCAAAATTGAAAGACTGGTTACCCACAGGAAGTGGTACAGAGGAGATATATAAATAATTTCAAAGAATGTTTGGATAATTTAGATGTTTAATTGATGATTGGTTCATAATAGAAGGGAAAGGAGGATTTTTTTTGTTCTACACTCCTAAACTTATGATGTAAATGGATCATATTCTTTTCCACAAACTATTCTTTTGTGTCCCTTTCAGGCATAGCATGTATATATTGGGCTCAATGAAATGTGGATCGGACTTAAAACAGCCTTATCTTGTGCGATTTTGAGTAACACTTTATGATGTATCAAGATTTAGTAATAACTATGTCATATAACTACACAGACAACGCAAGGGAAAGGATATTGACTCTGAAATCAGAAGACCTGGGTCCAATTCTCACCTATAATGCTTACTACATATATGACTTTGGGAGTCAGCTAACTTGCCTGGCCTTCAGTTTCCTCATCTGTAAAGGGCCTCTGTGGTCCCTTCCTAGATCTATGGAGTCATGAAAGCATACAGGGATTTTTAATTTCTCTTTCAGTTTTCCCATCCTTAGCTATAAAAAGGGCATAATATTAGTTCGTTCAATATTTGACATTTATTTTTTTTTAAAGCAATTGGGGTTAAGTAACTTGCTGAAGGTTACACAGCCAGTTATTTTGTATGGGTGTTAAGTATCTGAGGCCAGAACCAAACCCAAGTCTACCAACTCTGGGGCCGGCGCTCTTACCCACTGCACCACCTGACCGCCCCCAATATTTGACACTTAACCATGGAAAGATTCTTGTATTTGAAGTCAGAGGACCTTGGTTCCAATCCTGGCACAGATTCTTATTACCTTGTGAGACCTTGAGCAAATCAGTTAACCTCTTTGGGACTCAGTTTCTTCATGTATAAAATGAGGGGGGTGAGAATAGAAAGCCTTTGATGACTTCTTTAGATCTATGGTCTATAATCTGACCTTTGTTGCCTGAGATCCAGAGACTTGTTAATTGACTTGTCCTGGGTCACATGATTATTGAATATCAGAGACCGTACTGGAAGCCACGTATTCCTGACTCAAAAACTTTGTCCAATATGCTGTGCTGCTTTTACAAAGATATTCTACCTGTCTATATTTGATCTTCATTAACTTTTTTGTTCTTGTTGGCCACCCTCATGTTCAAGAAATGATAGTTTAACAAATAAAAATGGCCCCTAATAGGCAAATAGAGGGTCTAGTGTAGGACAAAATATCAAAATTCAATCCCAGCTTGAACACTGACTATCTCTGTGAGTCTGGACAAAGCACTTAACCTTTCTTTTACCTCTTTTCTTCAGCTGTAACATAGAAATAGTAAAACACTAATTAACAATATTCAAGGGCTCTGTGAGGAAGTTTGATGGGAGACGTTGTCAAAAGGGATAGGAAAACCAATTTTGGTTCTACTTAAGATCTGGTCACCTTATTGGTTTACCAATTCTCAGAAAACATTTAAGTGCTTACTATATGCCTTCCAGAAACTGTTGTTAAGCACTGAGAATAAAATACAAAAAAGAAAAGACAACCCCTGTGCTCTAGGAACTTACTATCTACTGGGGAAGACAATACACAAAACATGCTGAAATAGATGGGGAGGGGAAGATGAAAAATTCAGAGACATCCCAGGGAGTACGACCAAGTGAGAAATGAGACGGTCTGAGCTGAGCTCCCTCCTTAAATGGGGACTTTGGAGTTTATGACTCCACCCTCCAATCCGAGGGACAGAGAGTGCTGATATTTCACAAAAGCATAGGATCTCAGAGACTGAAGAGACATCACCACTTCTGGGCTAAGCATTTCATCTCCCTAGTCCTCACTTTCTTTAAATGAAAAATGAGGGAGTTGGATTAGATTATCCCTGAGGTATCTTCAAGCCCCACATCCAAGATCTTCAGATCTTACACTTCTTCATTTCTCCGCAGCATTTCATAGATCGTTGGCAATGGCTCAGCAGTGACATCTGTTATTTCTTTCAATATCCTAGGATGTGATTCATCCTGGTCTGGTGAGAACAGTAGCAGCATGATGGTTATGCAGTGGACAGAGCCCTGGGTAGGAAGTCAGGAAGACCTGAGTTCAAAGTCAGCTTCAGACACTTACTAACTACCCTGGGTAAATTACTTAACCTCTGTTTGCCTGTTTCCTTAACTACAAAATGGGGATAACTGCATCTATCTACCTCAGGTTTATTTTAAGAATTAAACGAGATGGGGGCGGCTAGGTGGCGCAGTGAATAGAGCACCAGCCTTGGAGTCAGGAGGACCTGAGTTCAAATCTGATCTCAGACTTAGCACAAAACTAGCCATGTGACCTTGGGCAAGTCACTTAACCCCAATTGCCCTCCCCTTCCCACCTCCAAAAAGAAAAAAAAAGAGAATCAAATGAGATGATATTTGTTAAAAACAAACAAACAAAAAATTAGTGAGGTTCCTGGCATATAGTAGGTGATAATATTTATTTCCTCCCTTATAATAATAATAGTAACTAACATTTATATAGCATTTTACAGTTTACAAAGTGTTTTACTAATATATCTCATTTTATCTTCACTATAACCCTGGGAGATAGGTGCTACTATTATCCACATTTTATGGATGAGGGAATTGAAGCAAACATAGATTAAGTGACTTGCCCAGAGTTATAGGACTAGATAAGTGCCTGAGGGTGGATTTGAATTTGTCTTCCTGACTCCAGGTCCAGCACTCTCTCCTGTACTGGTGTCAACTGCCTATTAACCATTTGTATTCTATGCTTTCTGGAGAAGGAAATAGCCAATCACTTCAGTATCTTTACCAAGAAAACCCCAGATGAGGTCACAGAGAGTTGGACTGACTGAAACAAAGGAACAGCAGCAACATTCTATTCTTTCCAGTCCAGCAACCATTCTCTCATCTTCCCTCATCAGCAATACTAATCTTGTTGAATCTTCCTCTTTTCTTCACATTACTTTTTTTAAAGTTTTTTCATCACATATTTCTTCACTAGCTTCAGTTCGTTCTGAGTCTTAGCATTCCTGACACTACCCTTATAGGACAGAGCCACGTTTTGTATTCTTCCCCCCCTATCCCGTCATCTTGAGATCTAAGCTGTTTGTGAGTTCCCCATTCATCTCTACTTCCTCTAGCTCTGTCTTTCTCCAGAGCCTGCAAATGGAAACAGAAGAGAAGCCCTAGGAAATGAAAGAAGAGTTCCTGGTATCACCACTAAACTCTCTATGGAACCATGTGGTTTTTATCACAGATGCAGAAATGTTTGTCTTGGGCCTGGAGCTGTGGGGATTAAAATTGTCCCACCTACAATAAAAAGACTGAGGCAGAACTCTGAGCCAATCGTATTTTACTAAAGGGCCCATGGTCCCCTCTAATGAAGTGGACCTCAGATCTTTCTCATGATCTGAGATGCCCCCTTCTTACAGGATCTTGTATTTATGGAGTTTGATACCCAAATATGCGAAAGAGGCATGGTAAAAAGCAGAACCCTATTGGTTGACATATGATACATAAGCTAAAATAATGATTCGTCAGCAGGATTATGAGTTGAGTGAATCAAGGAATATCTCCACTGACTAGGTAGTCACAAGATGGATGGATTTCTCCTTAGGTTAGGCAAGAGGAGATGGTACAAGGCCTAGGGATGGGGAACCTGTGACCTTGAGATCACATGTGGCTCTCTAGGTCCTTGAGTTCTGCCCAAAGTTTAGATTCAGACAAAAGGCCACACTCGAGGACCTAGAGGGCCACATGTGACCTGGAGGCCACAAGTTTCTCCCCCCTAACATATTGGGGGACTTTCCATACCATGCCACCACCTGTCCTTGGTTTGGTCATGGAATTTGAGTAAAATGGGATAGAGACATCTTTGTGGTTACACAAGTGAGCTCCATATCTGTTAAACAAGTAATAAACATTGCATTAAAGTTTAAGGCCAATTATAAGGCTTTTCTATTAGAATCCAAATTCCTATGTGACTTGTACAAAGTATGGATTAATACATTGCTTATTCTTATTTGCTTAGATAGGTATTTTAGATGAATGTATTAAAATAGTTACTAATAATCATTGCCTCATATAAAATCATAATGAACTGACTAATACTGATCAGAATGGAGTACAGGTCCAAATCAATTATTTTTTACAGAGCTCAGTTATGGATTTTGCAAGGACTCAAGGGCCATGGATTTTCTGACTGACAGGCTAAAGGGTTTGCTTTCTTACTCATAATACAATACAAATACTTAACTTCTCTGGCCTCTATCAATATTCAGCTCAAAAATCCCCTTCTACAGGTGTCTTTTCCATAACCCCTCCCCAACTCACCCCCAATGCCTTCCCCATGAAAAGGATCTTAGATCCTTGAATGCAGAGTTATTTATATCTTAGAGTACATGACTGTTGTCCGTTGCCTCCTCTGTCCCAACGGGATCCCCATGAGAGCAAGGACCATATTTTTGTCTCTCTTTGTATTCCCATCATTCACCACAGTGCCTGGAACATAAAAAGTGCTTTATAAAGCTTGTTTACTTACTGAACTTGCTTTCTCTTTCTTTCTCTGGTCCAGTATATGCTTCTTTGGATGTAGAATTCTCATATATGGGCATTTTTGTTCATGATAATGGGGGGATTGTGAGGTAAAAGAAAAAGATAAAAGGGAAAAGTCAAGTAATTACAATTCTAAGAATAAAAATAACATGTTTAATGTGAAAATTATTTGGAATGAGGGCTTCATTATTAGCATACACGAAAGTCATTTGGAAGTAGACTAGAGTCTTTCATATCTTATTCAATCTCACAAAAAAGGAAAGGGAACAGATGGGAAGGAAAGGAAAGGAATGGAAACATGTTTGGCTTTTTTTATTCAAATTTTGAAATCTAGCCTCAGATACTTGCTAGCTCTGTGACCCTCCGTAAGTCACTTAACCTTTGTCTGCCCCAGTTTTGTCATCTGTAAAATGGGGCTAGTAATAGTATCTATCTCCCAAGGTTGTTGTGCAGATCAAAATGAGATGATAACTGTAAAGCACTCAGCAAAAGTACCTGGCATACAGTTAGCACCACATAAAGGTTAGCTTCTGTTGTTGTTCATTCTTCATTTTCAAAGAGGACCAATGACATCATGAGGTGATGTCTTGACTCATGTGTGAATTGGATTTAAGTGAGGCAGAATTGCACAAAGTGGTCAGCCTCACTCTCTCTTCCAGAGTCACTGAAGCCCAGTGGCAGGACAGATGCAATGAGTGACCAAGGTGTCTTCAATGTCTGATCAAGCTCTAAATGTTCACCTGCTTCAGCCACCTTCATGGCCATTGGAACAAAGTATTCACACATTCTGCCAGGGGAGATGCTTTCACAAGCTTGGGGTAGAAAGCCCCCTGTTGTTGACCCTCACCGTGATTTAAATGGTTTCCTGGGGTGTGAGACCATAGGTGGATGAGCAGCCCTGAAAAGAGCTTGGCAAGCCCTTACACCAGGGGCACTGCTCCTCCTGAGCACCCATACCCCCACAGGGGTTATAGTCATATAATGCCTCTTATGTGTCAGGCACTGTGCTAAGCATTTTACAATTATTATCCTGTTTGGTAATAAGATTCTTGCTCCTAGTCATTAAAGCAGGAATTCTTAACCTTGGGTCCCTACATTTATTTTTTCAAATGTCTGTATGTATATGTATATATGTACATGTAGGTTTTAGTTGTTTGTTCTTTGTTCTCGAAGAAGACTGTGGCATCAGGAAAGTGATACCATGACTTGCAAGTGATTTGGATTTAAGTGAGGGAGGGCTGTGCAAAGTCACCAGCCTCACTTTCTCCTCCAAAGTCATCTGGGTCCAACGGCAAGATATAAATCAGGAAGACTGGAAATGGACCCCATGTGTAGGTATGGGCAAAGAGTCGGAGGAATAGAAAGAGTTCTGGCCCTGAAGTTAGGAAGACCTGAGTTCAAATCCAGCCTCAGATACTTACTAGCTGTGTGACCCTGGGCAAGTCACTTAACCCTGTTTGCTTCAGTTTCTTCATCTGTAAAATGAGCTGGAGAAGGAAACAACAAACTGCATAAGTATCTTTGAAAAGAAAACCCCAAAAAGGGTCACAAAGAGTCAGATATGACTGAAAATGACTAAACAACAGTAACATGTAGGTATAAATATATATATGCATATATGTCATGAATATATGTATATAAAATTATATTTAATTTAATTTGTTTCCTTCACATTCCTATGTATTTTAGTATTTTATTTTATGCACTTAAAAATGTTATTATAAAAATGGGTATATAGGCTTTATCAGTTTCCCAAAGGAATCCATGACATAAAAAGGTTAAGAATTCTTGCCCTAAAGATAGGTGTTTTTTTGCTCTTTGTGGTATTGCAAGGGAAAAGGCAGGGTTTCCAAGAACTGAAAGCCCCAAATAGAGCTAGCTTGCTATTATAGTCATGAGGAGAGATGTCCGGTGGATTTTCCTTCACAAAATCACAAGGAGTTCCCTGTGCCCCATTCCAACAAGGAATTGCAACCTTCCAACAAGGGCTATTACCCTATAATTTCATAGATTTCTTCATGGTGCACACGTGTGTATGTGTGTGCATGTCTGTATGTATATTCTGTATGTATATATACATGTATATGTATAGACAAACCCACATACATACCTACCCTGTCTTTTCAACTAGACTATAAAATCTTTGAGGGGGCTCGGTCTCAGAACTAAAGACCTCAGTTTGACATCTCATACTTCACTGTAGCTTGGCATTTCATGTTCCAGTTTGCACACAGTAGACCTAAATGTTAGTGGATAATGATAACAATGTCATATAAACCATTTTGGCTGAGACTAATGGCAACCAAAGTTGTTTAGAATTATTTTACTGTAAATTAAGCTCCTCTACTCCCCAAAACAATTCAGATTGTTTTGTTGTGCCTGGTTTTCCCCACATACCCCCCCTTCCTCAAGGAAGTGAGCAGACTGCCAGGTCAGCTCCACCCTCCCCCCTTGGGTCTCTGCCCTTTCCCCAGTCAGCTCACCTGCCTAGAAGTGGATGGGCTTCTGGGGGAGTTTCAAGGTGTGTACAGACCAATCACTGCTTACGTAAGGCCCCCTTTATAAGTTAAAGCTCTGCCCCAGATGAGACATGGGTGGTGCCGGCTTAGCCTGCCACGTGGCCTGATCAGCCACATAGCGTTTCTAATAAAGGGTCCACTCTAAAATTATTACTTGGGTCTTGTTCGCATTAATCAAGGTACGGTACTGCATTTTCACCTTTTGGTTTCTTGAGTATCCTCAGGTGTCAAATAACAAATCCCTTTTATATACGTATAAATTTAGTCTTTAAAAATTTGGCCTACTGAGATTCTGAGAAAATGCAGTAGAAAGAGCATTGAATTTGGTGTCAAGAAACTTTAATCCAACTATGCCACTTACTATTATAATTCTTTTTTTTTTTTGAGGGGGGAAGGCAAGGCAATTGGGGTTAAGTGACACTTGCCCAAGGTCACACAGCTAGTTAAGTGTCAAGTGTCTGAGATCGGATTTGAACTCAAGTCCTCCTGACTCCAGGGCTGGTGCTCTATTCACTGTGCCACCTAGCTGCCCCATATATCACTTACTATTTAGATGCAACCTTGAAAAACTTAATTATCCTCTCTGGACTTCAACTGTCTAGTCTGTAAAATAAATGAGTTAGACTAGATGGTCTGTAAGCTTTTCTTCAGCTCCAAAACTCTTATCTGATGATCTTGGAACCTGGCAATATGTCCTTTGCAATTGGCTGCTTTACTGTCTATCATTAATCAGTTACCATTTCAATTTATCCATCACAAAACAAAAGACTGGGCTAGGGCAGAAGTAGTTTCTCCATTTTCTACAGGGAGAACAATATGGGTTGGTTCTCACTAAGTGACTTGCCACAGATAGGTGGTGGCTGAAACCACTTTGCCAGGGATTTGTTAGTTCTTATAGAAACATAGGATTTAGAACCTTAGCCACTGACTATTCCAGACTCCTCATCTTATAAATGAGAAAACTGAGGGTTTCCACTGATCACCTTGGTTCTGCAGTAATGCCAGTGGGACTTTCTCCTGAGCCAAATTTAATCAGAGGAGATTTTAGCTCCATGCTGGCTTCCTTCAGCAGCTATGAAACAAACAACAAAAATATACAGTAAAATAGAAGCTTCTAACATGCTATAGTTAATTTGATCAAAGAAACTTCACATTCCCGCAGGACAATTCTGGTTTCTGATATTCAAAGTACCCCTCTCTCAGTCTCAGCTATACCATATCTATCTGAGATTGTGAGAAAAGTGGTACACTCTAGACTTCCTTAGATAAAAGACTTTCTCACAGTAGTAGGTAAGATAGAACTCTCAACGTGTGCTTTTGATGCTGAGACAGTAAAGGGTCACCAGGGAAGGAGACCTATACTCTTCTGATATGCCAAAGAGATCCATAAGACATCCTGAATCTCTGGGAGCCAACGGTACCAGGAGGCATGTTCTTCTGGGGATGTAGGATGAAAGGTTGACACCCCCACTCAGTATCTTTTGGGTGTGCCTCATTCTTGGATATCATGGATTAAACATATGGGACTGTCATAGACAGTGATTTGATGCAGCCTAGAGGATCTGAGAACAAGGCTTTAATTGACTGAAATACTTGAAACTCTTTGCCTTGTCCCCCTATTTGCCTAAACTCCCAATTACTGTGTTTGAAATGACAGGTCATGGAAGTTAATGCCTCCATCCCCTCACAAACACAAGGCTCATTCATCAGAGGATCCTGAAGAGTGGAGACCCCTGATCAACTCGGTCTCCCCTGATTCTGTGTCCTAGCCACTGTTTTCCTGATCCCTGGGATTCAAAGTCAATGTCTACTCCCACTGGGGCAAAAATTCCTCCTCCCTACTATCTTGTCTTCTTGTTTCATTCTTATGCACTTCAATCTCATCCCAACATAGTCCTTTTCCTCTTCTAATTATTTAAGAGTCCGTCCCCCTCCTCCCCATCCCCCTTCTTAGAGCTCTTATCTAGCTCTTTTAATTTTCTGATACAGAAACTTGGATTCCCCCAGGAGAGGTCATCGTTTCTAGTGCTCAATGAGCCTTCTGTTATGCTCCCTAACCCCTGGGCTCACTAGAAAAGGGGCCGCATACTTTATTCCTCATTGCTACTTCTAAGCCATTCCTTTGCCACCCTCATTCAGTCACCTCCCCTATGATGTTCACCCCGTCTATCTACATTACCCAGTCTAGCTTGTTCTTGCAATCATTTACTGGTCATTCCATCATTTCTCAAGGAGTTTAGTAATTGACTTGCAACTCAGAATCCTCAAGAACCTAGAATGATGTAGAATTTTAGAATTTGAAGGAACCTCAGAGTCCATCTAGTCCAGCCTATACTGGAAAAAAAAAAAGAATTTCCTCTACAACAGCTATCACCAACGTTTTTTGTTCCATAAATCTCATTCAGCAACAACAACCAATAATACCAAAAAATCTTGTGAATCCCCAGTGTCATTTAATATACATACTACTTATATTGTTTTAGATATTTATTAAGTATAAACACATTTATTAAGTGTTACAGTGACTATGATAAAAACCTGTCCCCTCTCCCCCCCAAAAATCTCCAAATTAAAATTTTCATTATAGCTGTTGTGATTTTTCAGTTGTATCTGACTCCTTGTGACCCCATTTGGTGCTTTCTCCACAAAGATACTAGAGTAGTTTGCCATTTCCTTCTCTGTATGGTTTTACAGATGAGGAAACTGAGGCTAACAGGGTTAAATGACTTGCCCAGGGTCACATAGTAAATTTCTGAGGCCAGATTTGAAGTCATGAAGATGAGTCTTCCTGACTCAAGAACTGGCACTCTATCCACTGTACCACCCATTCTACCTCTAATTATGAAAACTAAATATAAAGTTTTAAAAGTTTAATTATAAAATAATTACAAATATTTTATGTAGGACATTCTATAAAAATTTGAAATAATTCAGCAAGATCTCATGTATTTCTTATTATCTCAAGACTTCATTTTTTTTTCTTTTACATCAAATTATGTAGAGAAAAAATATATTTGTAACAGAACTGGGCAATTATTTACTTATGAAGTCACTGTTAAAGAATTTTTAGCTCAAACTGGTTAGACCACTGTCATGAACCTCCAAGGGATTCCATTTCCATGAAATCGGAATTATAACTCTATAACATAACCAGAAATGTATCATCCAGTCTTAACTTGAAAAATCATGGCCGGAGGAAGACAGGAGAACCTACTAGCATCCAAGGCAGCCTATCCCATTTTTGTCATTGTTGTTAATCAGTTGTTTCAGTTATATACAACTCTTTGTGGTCTCAATTGGGGTTTTCTTGGCAAAGATACTGGAGTGTTTTGTTATTTCCTTCTCCAACACATTTTACAATTGAGGAAACTAAGGTAAAGAGGGTTTTTGACTTGTACAGGGTCACGCAGCTAGTAAGTCTGAGACTGATTTGAACTCAGGTCTTCCTAACTCCAGACCTGGGATTCCAACCATTGTGTCACATATATCTCCCACTTTGGGATAGTTCTAATTGTTAGAAATTTTGTTTTTATATCAAGGATAAATTTGGCTCCTTCCCACTTCCATTCATTGCTGCTACTTCCACTCTCAAAGACCAAAATAAACAAGTCTAATCCTTTCACATGGCAGTCTTTTGTATAACTGAAGACAGCTATCATGTCACTCTCTACCAAATTTTCTCTTCTCCAGGCTAAGCACCATAAGTTTCTACAATCAAATGGCATGAACCTGAGGCCCTTCTTCAGTCTGGTTTCTCTTCTCTGGTCACTCTTCAATTTATCAATTGTCTTCCTAAAATGTGGTGATAAAATATTCTCTGTGTGGTCTAGCATCAAGTATAGTAGGACCATCTTTCTCCTTATTCCTAAAAGCTATGTATCTTGTTGAAATACAAGATTGAATTAGTTTTCTTGACTGCCATGTCACATTGATGACTCATATGGAACTTGCAGACTGCTGAAAATACCAGATATTTCTCAGACAAACTGTTCTTTAAATATACTTAGCTCAAGTTGTGCTTTAAGAGGTGGATTATTGGAATTATTGTAATTATGACCCTGAGTGTAATCAGTTATTATTACTCTGGTGCAGAGAGAAGTGAGTAGAACCAAGAGAACAATTTATAAAATAACATCGTAAAAACAACTTAGAAAAATTTAGGATTAATACAATTACCAACCACAATTCCAAAGGACCCAGTGTGAAACATGCTACCCACCTCCTCACAGAAAGGTGATGTGCAGATTGAAATATACATTTTTTTTGGACATTGACAATGTGGGAGCTTGTTTTGCTTACCCATAAATACTTGTTACAAGTGTTTGTTTTTTCTTTCTCTCTCCTCTTTTTCTGTTAGGGGAAATTTCTAAATGGAAAAAAATTAATTTAATTTAAAAAGAAGAAATTGAGTGTAAGTCTGTACAGTTATCCCTATCAACTTTTGCTTTCAGATTTAGGGACTTCAATGTTAATGTCCCCTTGAACAACTTGGCCTGCCAGTTTATCAATTTCCTTAGCTCCCATGATTTAGACCATAACTCTACTTCAGCCCTTCATGGGAATGATCACATCTTAGATCTCACAATCACACATAAATATTCAACTTTGCTACTTTGAATTCTGAAATTCCTCTCTTTTTCCATAATCTTCTATCTTTCCATCTTTTTCTTCTGCCTTGCCGCTTTTAAACTTATTCTTTGTTTTCCCTTTGACCTCCAGGCCCTTTATCTCTCCCTGTTCTTCCAGTTCCTTCTCTGGCCACATTTTCCTCCCTTCACAGACTTGACTTCTGGTTAACCATTTCAACTACACATTATCTTCTAAGCATGTCTGTTTGCCCTATTGCTGGTCAGCCAAACTCCAACCCTGAGTTTCACCCACCATCCACCTCTTCGGCTACTGCTTGACTGAGATTATACATTGCTAGGAAAACGTTATGAAATTGTTCTGACTGATTCCACTAAAATTTCATGTAATCTAACCCCCAACTGAGATTTCACTACTGTGTGGCAATCTTTGTATTCTTCCTCCAATCAATTCTATCACATTTCTTGTAGTAGATAGCCCAAACATTTTCTTCTCAGACCCTTATCCCCAGCTAAGGACCTAATCTATTTTATTGAGGAAAGAGAGGTCATTAGGAAGTCTCATTTGAATTGATATAGATATCAACTGATAAACATCAACCGAGATCACAGAAAGCAGAACTAGGGAAAAAAGTATACAATAATATAAAGGAAGATAACGTTAAAATACAATAGCTTTCAGCTTGAATACAGTGATAACACTGATTCCGGAAAACTTTCTTCTCTCTGGAAAGGTAGTGCGCTATGGTTATATAATGTTTCATATTCTATCAGTGACAATTGCTGTATTTGGATAGTTTTGCTTAATTGTTATTGTTGCTATAAGGGAAGGTAAGAGAGGGCAGGAGTTACTGAGAAATGATTGTGATATAAAATACATCAATAGGCAATTTTTTTAAGTAGAAAAGAAAGGAAAATAGAAGTAATTTACCATTAATTGTCCCCCATTATATTCTACCCCTCAAAATTCTTCTACCTAATCTCCCATTCTCTCCTCATTCTTTCCATCTCTTGATCTTACATGTTCCTATCTCCTCCAGGAAATTGTCCTTTTGATTATTCATTCTCTCATCTTCAGTCTTTTCTTCCCTATGGGTGTCTTCTCTGCTGCCTATAGACATGCCCAGGTCTTACCCACACACTTCACTTGACCCTGTCTTCCTCATAAAGTATTGTCATATATCATTATCTCTTTCATAGCCAAACTCCTCAAAGAACCGTCTACAATAATTATTTCCATTTCCTCACATCCTGCTTTGCTTTTTAAAATCTGGTTTCTAACCCCGCTCTCTGAAAGCTCTCTCTAATGATACCAAGTATCTTTTAAGAGCTGAATCCACTGGCCTTTTCTTAGTCTCCAACAACCTGGAGATTCCCTTCCCTTGACCCCTGTGATACTGTTCTATCTTGATTCTTTTCCTTCTTATCTAACCAATAGTCTCAGTCTCCTTCCCATACAAGTCCTCATTATCTCCCGAAATTCTATCCTGGCCCTACTCTTCTCTCTCTGCAATCTGATTTTCAGTGATCTCATCAGTCCTCATTGGTTCAATGATTATTTCTGTGCAGATGACTCTTGAATTTCTTTATTTCTGCTGAAATCTTTTCAGTCACTCAGGTTCACAAGCTAGAGTCATCCTTGTTTCCTCCCTCTTCATCATGCCCTATGTCCAATCAGTTCTCAGTTCTTGTCAGTTCTATCACTACAACATTTCTCACATACATCTTCATCTCTCTACTTGAATCAGTGGGCTAGTACAGGCCATCATCATGTCTCATTTGGACTGGACTATTGCAACAGCCTCTAACTGGCCTCTCTATTTCCTTTCTCCTCACCCTGAGTCTATCATCAAAATAGCTGTCAAATTAGTTTTCCTAAGAAACGGTTCTATGTCACTCTCTCACTAAAAAGTCTTTAGTAGCTCCCTATTGTCTTTATGGCATGATACTGTGTCCAATTAAAGCCCCCTCCCCTGCCACAATCTATTTCCTACCTATCTTTCCAGATATATTTCATGTTTGTCTTTTTAATTTATTCTTTGTTCCAGCTGAACTGGTCTGCTTGGTATTTCATCTTTTTTATGTTTGCCTTTAACCAGGCTGTTCCAAAGCCTAGAATGTACTCCATAGGCTCCTCCAGGCCTTTCAGCACCCCCTCTGCCTCCTAGATTCCCTATCTCCCCTTAAAGCTTAGATCACATATCACCTTCTACACTGATCTTGATCTAGATGACAATACTCTCTTCCTCCTTAAGTTATCTCTTGTTCCTTCTCCCTGAACTTCCACAATATGCCATCTCATTCTCGAACTTCCCTCAAGATATGGGGCCTCCTGGCCCTTAAAAGGCATCCAATCATCCCTAAAGCTTTCTCGAGCTGGAATATCCCTCCTGTAAGGTCTACTATCTTCTCCCATTGGTGAATTTCTCTCCTTGAGCCTCCATTTTTTGAAGGGTTCTAGTTTGACCTTTAGTTCCCTCCCAGCCCTATTCCTGGATTCTGGACTTCAAAACTATATCTCATACTGGGTAGCTTCTGTCCTCCACCCCACCCCCTAGTTTTTCAGCAACCTTTTCTGTATTACCTTCTCCCATTAGAATGCAAACTCCTTGAAGTCAGGAACTATCTTTTTTCTTGTATTTATATCAACAACATTTAGCACAATGCTGGTAATATAATAAGTGCTTAATAAATGCTTATGTTCTTCCTTTCTAAATGTTATATTCCTGACCCCATCCCTTTCCCCCATTCTACCTCTTCCTCCAGTAAATATAATTAAATCAATATTGTAATTGCTACTTCCATGATCAATCCCAGTGACTTTTTAATGTACCGAAAGACTTTTATCTGGTCACCATTCTCTTATATGTATTCATCTCTTCCTATGAGAATATAAGCTTCCTGAGGGCAGGTACTATCTAGATTTTATGTTTGTATTCCAAATGTTAGCATAGTACCCAACACATAATACACACATATGTATATGTGTATATATACATGTGTGTGACTATGTATGTATATGTGTGTATATGTTTACACATATATTTTATACATTCATCACAAATCCAACCTTGAATCCAAGCTATTTCTTAGTACACCTAGTATCTGGCCTCTAATCATCATTCAATAAGCGTTTATTGAAATGAATTAAGCTTATATACAACCATTATGGCTGCTTTATGGCAAAGGTCAAATTATTTTTTATATTTACAGGATCTCAGGGTTGAAAGGAATCACAGTGATCATATACTTCAACCTCATCAAGTATAATACTTCTTTTAAAAGTTTCCTCTAAGTAATCAAGCAGATTCCACTCAAGAGAATGTCATACTCATTCTCAAGATGTATAACAAATAAGCATGAATTTTACTTTCAGATTGTTCTAGACAAGTTGTACTAAATGTTTGTGTTTGCATGTGTGTTTATGAGAGACCGACCGACAGACAGAACAGAACAGACAGACTTGGGTAATCACTGTTGTCCATGCCAAATGACTGTGGTGGGAGAGAGTGGAAGGAGGGGTGGTCTATAAAGAACGTACATGGGTGTGGAACAAGGGAATTGAAGCATTAACCTCCTTTTCCCTCTTATTTTACATATTATTGTACAGTAATGCAACCACAGGTATGTTGTAGAAGACAAAATTCCATCCCTAGGGGCTTAGTATCTCACTTAAAAGGATACCAAGTACACAAGTAAAAATTACACCATTATTAACAATCCTGGAGCGCATCTGACATTCCTGTTCTATGACACAGGCTGGTATTTGCAAATTGAAACTAAGAGGTTGTGATGTACCATATTAGACATTTGGAATGATACAATGTTAAGCATCAACTCCATGCATAGTAATACCATTTTTTAAAAAATAGAGATGGGTGTGTGTAGAATTAATCACCAAACAATTTTATGAGCTGTAGAAATTATACTATTGCTAATTTATGACAGTTTGTTTGAGTGTCCACCTTAGACAGTTCTCATCTATTATTGGAGGTCACCAAATTCTTTTCTTTTAGTTTTGAAAGAAAAGGTTTCACACATGAAATCAAATATACTTTTAGAGGGGTTTTTTTGGGTGCTTTTTTTTTTTTAACACAAAAACCATTTCCAAATATCTCTCTCTTTGTTACAAAGAAAAACTGTAAAACATAACGGATCAGCAAGATGACTATATCTGACAACATATGCAACATTCTACCCAGGTAGTACTACCTGACCAGAGATCCTCAGACCCTATGGTACCATGATCCTGAATCACATGGGATGCCCAGGATATGCGGGAAAGGGAATGTCTATCAGACAAATACCTTACAAATCCCCTCAATCCCAGTAAACCCTTTGAAGGCAAGAGCTGTCTCATATTTCTTCCATGATATCCCTCATCATGAGCCTGATGCCTTACACAGATTAAGCATTCGATAAATATGTCGCCCAAAGTTGAGAGGAGACCCTTTCACAGAAAAGAGTCCCTGGCTCTCAGTTCAAGTCGTTCCAAATTCAATCCTGGGAGAGTCTGATGCCAAAGAGGGAGGATCAAGATTGAGTTTTTTGTAAACGTGCTTGTCTGAACAACTCACAAATCTGCATCTCCTAGATAGTCAATCACAGCCTTGGCTTTAGCTCTTCAGCTGCAGAATCCTCTTGGTTGTGTCCTTCTCCTCTGAGAATCTTCATATAAATCACTTCCTACTGGACAACCAGCATCTGACTTTAGAACTCTCAAATTTACTAGGTAACTGCAAAGGCCAGAAACATCTGTCTCTTAGGATTGCTATTCATTCACCATGCTCAGGGAAAGTAACACGAAGCAGAAGACGCAGTCAGGGATCTCAGGCTTACCTAGACAAACACATGCTAATACGACTTTGTCATGTGCTCGCGTAACAGGCTTCAATGAGAGTTGGGGCAAATGAGGTGGAGGAAGAAGAGAGGGGAAATGAAGAGAAAGAAATCCTCTCCCTACACTGCTGGGAAGTCTAAGGGAGAAGCACAAGTCAACTGGGCTGGGTCCAAAACAAAAAGAAGCAAAACTTTTCTAAAACTTTTATAGACTACTGAGGAAGCAGATCTTCCTGGGGCTCAGTCACCATCCAATTTCAACATAACCTCTTCTGGTGAAACAGATGCTTAAATACCAACCAGGAAATGGTGGTTGACCTTGTCCTTTAACAAGAGGCTATGGTCAGAACTAAGAGAACATTATATGCAATAACAGTAACATTGTATGATGATTGATTTACATAGATATGGCTCTTTTCAATGATACAATGATCTAAGACAATTCCGAAAGACTCATGATGGAAAATACTATCCACATGCAGAGAAAGAACTATGGAGTCTGAATGCAGATGGAAGCATACTATTTTTACCTTTTTTGGTTTGTTTTTTCTTTCTCTTGGTTTTCCCCTTTTGTTCTGATTCTTCTTTCATGATTGATGTGGAAATACGTTTAATATGATTCTACATGTATAGCCTATATTAGGTTGCTTGCCATCTTGGGGAGTGGGGAGGGAGGGAAAAAGTTTGGAACTCAAAATCTTATAAAAATGAATGTTACCAAAAAGGAGGTATGGTGCATGCTCATCCTCGTCACCCTTGATAAAGATGTCTTATAAGATTTTAATAACATTTGATAATCCATAATCTTCCCCTCCTACAATCAATTTAGTGGATTCCGCCTCAGAGTCATGATCTGAAGAGTTACTTGGGTACCACTACATTTAGAATTTTCTTCTTATTGGACACTGCCCATGCACTGTGGCCAGCAAATTCCTACCTTCTGCTCCCCTAATGCTTGTAGTTCAGAACTCTCTCGATCATGACTTTTCTCTACATTCTTATTCCTATTTAGTTCAGCTTTGGCCCTCTTTAGTTCCTATCTTCTCCTGCCCTCCCTTTCCACTGAACCTATTATAACCCTTCTCCACTGTTAAAAAAAAATCCCCTTTGTCCTCTATCTCCTCCTCTCACAGACCAATCTTCATGCCCCACCTCCTGTTACTTTCTGAAACCTACTTCCCTCCTGAAGATACCATGTCTCTTGGGTGTCTTGGAATTCTCCTTGTGGCTGACTAGGCCTTCTCTCAGGAATCCTGATATGTAGGGCTTAGAGTTGGAGTTGGCATATTCTTAGTTTCCTACCACCACTTTTAGACCCTCCCTTTGCCACCATTGTTCTATAATCACTGCTTTACTTTTAGCATTCACTCCATCTTGTCCAGATCCTTGTCATTGTCGACTTCAGGGTCACTGTTCCTCTCCCTCAATAAGTTCAGTATCTAGCTGACAGTTTTCTTTTCCACCATAATCTCTGCCCCTGGAACTATCCTGGCCATTCACTTCCTCAATCTCTTCAGTTCCCATGACTTGTGGCTCAGTTTATCTTAAATCACACAGGCTAAGAAAACATACCTTAGATATTCTCCATGCACCAGCTATCAACTGAATTTGTCCCAAGTGCCAGAATCACTAGTTGTCCCTCTGTATATTTGTCTGGATGAGATGAAGAAGAACTAAGAGGTTACCAGAGTAGGACTTTGCTTTTTAGTCAGACATTTCAGAGTCCCAGTTGTGTTGTTGCTGTGTTTGTTCTTTATTTTTGAAGAGGACCATGACACCAGGGAAAAGATGACATGACTTGCTTTCCTCTCCCAGCTCCAGCCCCAGAGCCGATAACATGGCTAAACGTACCAAGAAGGTCGGAATTGTTGGTAAATATGGAACACGTTATGGTGCATCCCTCAGGAAAATGGTGAAGAAAATTGAAATTAGCCAGCATGCCAAGGATACCTGCTCCTTCTGTGGCAAGACCAAAATGAAGAGACGGGCTGTGGGTATCTGGCACTGTGGATCCTGTATGAAAACAGTAGCTGGTGGTGCATGGACCTACAATACTACCTCTGCAGTCACAGTCAAATCTGCCATCGGAAGACTGAAGGAATTGAAAGACCAGTAAAATCTTATCAAATATCTGTAGCCCATAGTCCGACAATAAATGGGTTAATTTATTGAATAAAAAAAAAAAAAGATGACATGACTTGCAGTTGACTTTGATTTGAGTGAGGGAGGGCTGTGCAAGGTCACCAGCCTCACTTTCTCCTCCAGAGTTATCTGGATCCAGTGATCTGAGATTCACCAGGATGACTGGAGATAAACCGCAGATGCAATGAGACACCCTGGCCCTTTTAGGTTAAGGCCTTTTCAAGTTCTCCCATAGAGTGAGGTAACATCCATTCAGTAAATAGGCCTCTTTAAGAAGTGAGTCAAGGGATGGCACCTTTAATTAGAAAAAAAAAAAAGAGTAGAGGGGGTGAGGGGGCGTAACATGAAATGTCTTAATCTAGGATGGAAAGCCAAAGATATAGGAGTTTGGGAACTGACTGGAACTCTGGGATTGGTAGTTCTGAGGGACAAGCATCCCTGCACATATTTGAGAGTAATTTAGACTTTTATCCTCTTTGGGCCAGAATGTGGATTTGAAATATGTTTAGAAGTATGAAAAAAAGACAAACAACCTGTAAAATAAGAGAGGCAAAGGGGAAGGAGATGGGAGGGCATGAGCAAAGTAGTAGTAGTGGCAGTGGAGGAAGTGGCATCCTCAAATCTGACCTGAGATACTTATTAGCTGTGTGACCCTGGACAAGTCACAACTCTGTTTGCCTCAGTTTCCTCATCTATAAAATGAGCTGGAGAAGGAAATGACAAATCATTCCAGTCCCTCTGCCAAGAAAACCCCAAATGATGTCACAAAGAGTCAAATATGACTGAAAAGACTGAACAGTAACAACAAAATAAGTAGGCTGGAGGAGGTGACCGGTAAGGTCTCTTCCATTTCTAACTCCGCGACTCCCTTATGTCATGGAATGTATTTTAGTTCGTATTTTCTTTTAAGACATCCACTATTTACTTGGGAAATAAATGATTTCTTTCTTGCCTAGGCTGAAACCCTGAAATCTAAGAAACCAGGAAAAGTGGTTGTATCTTAATTACAGATGTTGTCCAGGATTTTGATAATGTCCTCTCAGGCCACCACTACTTCATTGAAAACATGTTGTGGTTTTGTTTAGACCGGAGGCTGATTGTCAGGAAGGAGAGTAAAGTTGGAATGACCCATTTCAGTGACTCATAAGAGATCTAAAGTCACATTTCAGCCAAAAAGGAACTGGGAAAACCATCACAGAAAAAAGAAGCTATTAGTTACCTAGGACATAGCTGAACTCAAAACAATTGAACTGCAGTTTCCAGGATGAAAGGGACCCTGATAACCTATTCATTGTTTGGGGGAAACCTTATAATTAATTTCCTTCAAGCTCAAAATGGAATCATTTTGCTTATATTTTTTCCCTAAGATATATTCAGAATGGGTTAAACAGACACATAGAGCTCAAATTTTCTGTATTTCAGTTTTCCCTTTTGTTTTGTTTTTATTGCCTTTTTTTTTCCAAAGATAGAATAATAATGCTGATATTACCTTGTCACTTACCTTACCTTACTGTATTATTCCCTACGCCATAGGGAGTAATAAAGAAAAAGAGATAAAAAATCAGCAAGGTGGTATGGAATACTGGAAAGATGACTGACCCTTTATAATCTATCCTCCCCCCCCACCTTTCTAGTCTTATAACTTACTCCTTGACATGTACCCTTCAGTCCAGTGACACTGATCTCCTGGATGTTCCACAAACACGGTTCTGAGCTTTTTCTCTGGCTGTCTCCTCTATCTGGAATGCTCTCCTTCCTCAACTTCACCTACTGACTGACCTCCCAGGCTTCCTTTTAGTCCTCCCCCTCCCCCAATCTCATCTTTTATAGGAAGCCTTTCCCAACGCCTCTGAATTCCAGTGCCTTCCCTCTGTTAATTATATCCTATTTATCCCAAAGATAGCTTGATATATATACATACACATATGTATATATACATATATGTAGCTTGATTGATATACATAGCTATATATGCTTGCATGTTCTTTCTCTCATATATATACATATATGCATACATTCACATATACGCTTGCATCTTGTTTCTCTCATTAGATTTCTTAAGATCAGGGACTATCTTTTGCCTCTTTTTGTATCCCCAGTCCATGGTAGGTACTTAATAAATATTTATTGATTGTCCCCAGGGTCACAGAATCACTGAGTCAATTTGAGAGGTAGAAGGGACCTCAGCAGTCATTTAATCTAGCCTTATGCACTACTACTATTATTATGTACCAGGATCTTTATGAAAGTTCATAAAAGTTACCTCATTTAATTAACATTTAAATTTAATTAAAGTTATTGCATTTAAAAGTTAATTAAATTTAAAGCTATCTCCCTTAATCCTCTAATCCTCACAACAACCCACAGCTCACAAGTAGTTGCTATTTCCATTTTACCATTGGGAAAAAAGAGCAGTTAAGTGACTTTCCCAGGGTCACATAGTTAGTAAGTATCTGAAGCTAGATTTGAACTCAGAGCTTCCCAACACTAGACCCAGTACTCTATCCAGTTCACCACCCAGCTGCCTCCTGGTATAACATACTTGACAAGTGGTTATTCATCTTTTGCTTAAAGATCTTCAAGAAAGGAAACCTACCATCTCCTAAAGCAACTGATTCTTTAAGCTAATTGAACTTACCTCTTTTCATACATTTTTCAGGTAAGGTCACTGTATTACTAGTATTACTTAATCATTCTTCTTTATTACAAGAGGTCTTTCATGTAGTGGGGTAATCTCAATTTTTGTAATGGGATTTTTAAAAAAATCAATAAAAATCTTAAAGAGAGATGATACATTGATGTGCAAATTTGATGTAAGAAGTCAGTGTCATAATGGAAAAAAAGAAACATTTAATGGGTTTGTCTACTACACACAGATATTTTGCCAGGTTCTGGGGAATCAAAAAAGCCTGAGATTTTCTCTGTCCTCAGAGAGCCTCCAGGAGTGGAAAGTAACAAATACATATAAAAAGATGAATTTGAGTACAAGATACCTGAATTTAATTAAATAAATATATATTTAAACTCCTAATATGTTTAAGATATTGTATGTGGGACTGAGGATATACGGATGAACATAAAATAATCTTGTACTGTGTGTGGTTTGTCCTTTGTTTTTGAAGAGGACCATGACAGGGAGATGAAGACATGACTTAGAATTGACTTTGATTTGAGTGAGGGAGGGCTGTGCAAGCTCACCAGCCTCACTTTCTCCTCCAGAGCCATCTGGATCCAGCGACCAGATATTCATCAGGATGACTGGAGAGGACCCAAGATATGTCCTTGAGTAATATGTATTTTACCCAAGGAAGAGGGTAACATGCTAGTGCCTGAGAAATGGTACAGATAAAAAAGTGAGAAAAAAAATCCAGAGAAGGAGAGATCACTGAGGCTCCAGTGGTTGAGGAAGCCTTCATGGATTGAAGTGAGACTTGAGCAGAGCCTTGAAAGACGGCTTGGACGCAACCAAGTATAAAGGACAGGTGGGAAAGACTGGCAAAGTGAAGGGGATTATATTAGCAAGGACTAAAGAGGGCAGGAATACATATGATGTGTTCTGGGAACAGTGAGTAGAATCCAGTGTTTCAGAATCACATAAATGAACAAAAACTCAGAAATTACCTAGTATAATTCCAGTTTTATAGATGGGGAAACTAAGGCCCTCGGAGGTTAAGTAAATTGCCAAAGGTTGCACAATTTATTGTCAAAATATGAACTAACACCCTATTCTAGTATAAATCCTGGATCCCAGAGGTATTTTTTCCTTTATTCCTCTACACTATCAGTTTGGCTGAGATCTAGTGTTCCTGTGTCCTAGTGATAGAGATAAGGTTGGAGAGGCAGTGGTTAGAGTCTGGAAGCATGGGAGAGTGGAAAGAATTCTGCCCTGGGAGTCAGAGGGTGTGGGCTAGGATCCCAGCTCTGGCACAATCTCTGTGACCTTGGGAAAATAACCTAACTTTATGAGTCTGTGTTGCCTCATCTTTAAAATAAAGATTCTCTGATATCCCTAATAGCTCTAGATCTGTTCTCCCAAGAGCTAGAACTTTATCCTATAGGCAATTCGAAGGTATTAAAGGTTTCAGGTAAGGTATGTTTTAAGCAGTTTCTTAATCAGATGAATTTGCCAGTGTTTTATAGAATGGATTGGAGACTGAGACCCTGGAGGCAGGGAGAAAAGTCAGAAGTCTATTTTAATAGCTCAATATAGTTATAATTTAATAAGTCAATTTAGTTATAAAATAAGAATACTTTAGAACAGAGGAGGGAGAGTGAGAGGGAAGTAGACAGCTCCTTTCCATTAATTAACAATAGCAGTATGAAACTAGTCATGATAAAATGCTATGGTGCCCTATTCAAAGTCCTAACTTTGTTGAGTCAGGTAAGAGTGGATTAGCCATTCACAGTGTTAATGTTCCCCCTCCATTTATACAGATAATTGACAGGTGACAATAAAGAATTATACACTTCCATAACCCTATTAAAATAAACAACTTCCCTCTTCAAAAAAAAATAGAATTTACTTGCTAGATCGTATATATGACAAAATTAGATTGTGCAACAGAAAAAAAAATAGATCACATAAGGGCTAGTAAACATCCATGCTTGAAGAAAGGACAATACAGAATGCTGATTTCTTCCCACTAGTCTTTAAATGGGATTTTCCAGAACCTTATATCTGGTGCCTTTTGGAGTAGTAGTATATAGTTGATGACCTTTTAAAACATGTTCTGCTGTCTAATAGAGTAGAAGAAGGCATTTGATACCTTTTTTTAGCCTCCTATCCACCAGCATTTATTAGCTACCTATTATATGTAAGATACTATTCTAAGCCCTAGAAATACAAAGACAAAAGTGAAATGGTCCCTACCCTCAAGGAGAGTACATTCTAATGGGAGATATACCAGGTACAAATATGAGTATATGCAGAATTTAGACAAAATAAATACAAGGTAGTTTTGAGAGAGGGTGCCCTAGCTGGGGGTGGAAGTAGGTTACAGGGGTCACATATGGTTTCATGGAGAAGGTGGTGTTTGAGCTGAGTCTTGAAAGAAGCCAGGTATTCCAAGACATGGAGGTGAGGAGATAGAGAGCATTCCAGACATGGAGGACTGCCAGAGTAAAGGCATGGAAAGAGGAAGTGGGACATTGTGCATGAAGAACAAGTATGTCAATATGACTGAAAGGAAGCATGCAAGGGAGTAAAATGTAAGAAGACTAGAAAAGTAGGACAGGCAATAGACTGTGAAGTTTTAGATGTCTAACATTTGTCTCTTTTTAAATTTCCAGCACTTAGCACAATGTTTGGCATTGTAGATGTTTAATGAATGCTCATTGACTTGACTTGAATAATAGATAAATTTCTATTTGAATAATAGAGAAATTTCTATTGAGGTAATAGGGAGCCACTGGAGATTTTAAGTGACTGACATGACTGGAACCAACTTCAGGAAAATCATTTTAATCAATGTGGGGGACAGATTGGAGTGAGGAAATGATTAAGTCGGGGAATCCAAAGAGGAAAATATTGCAGGAGTACAAATAACAGATATGACCTGAACCAAGATTGTAACTAGGTGAAAAGAGAGGAAGTCACACATGTAAGGTCAAAATGACAAAATCTGGTGACAGATATGTAGACTGACCACAAAGTTCAGTTTAGAACATATGATGTGCCTCTTATGTATTATACTGTTACTAGCATTTCACTTAAGATGGTGTTACTACTAATGATTAATTTTTTTTTCTAGAATTACACACCTTCCATATCCAAGAACAGCAGATGCTAACATTGACATTACAAATATAATATAGGTACCTTGAGAACTGGTCTCTGGAAATAGCCATCCAAATGGCTTTTCTTTTTAGACCCCATTTCAGCAAAAACAGATGTTAATCTGAAACTGTTCCTCAGGTATTTTCATAACTTACAGAGAAAGGGGGAACAAATAGATAGTGTGCACCTGGAAAATGGTGGTTGTAGAAATGTTCTTTCTTCACTTACTTTTTAACCATCTGATGCTTGAAATTCTTATTTCTGAGCTGTCTTACAGTTCTGTCATCATATTTGCACAATCTTGAAGATAGTTTTCATTTGAGTTGTTCTTGGATCTTATTTTATTACATTTTTTTTTCCTACTGCTTTTGCTTATTTGCTTTCTAGGCCAGGAATTTTACTTCCTATTGAGCTGGTGCCTTTATTTTACTTTTGCACTGGTTTTTCCATCCTGTTGATTTCTGTTATCAGTTTGTCTTTTTTCATTTTTACAGATGATGGATGTTTCACTCTGAGGCCAAATCTTTCTTCACAATGTAGCATCTTCTCCTTCATTTCCTTTGTAGAGTTTTTTAGTCTAAGTTGATGCTTCTTGTTCTAGATCCAGCTTCTTTCTGGGGATGTTGTTGGAGTAAATTCGTATTTTGTTTTTTCCTTCTTGTGACTTCCCTTCAGGATCTTTTAAAATTTTTTCATCTTGTTAGGAGGATTTTTCCCCCTACTTGCTCAATTCTTTGTGAGAATTTTTTCTATTTTTTATTCTTTTTTTATTTTTTATTTCTTCTATTCTTTTCTATTCTTTATATGAAAAGGCATTCTTTTTTTTGAAGTTCTTTCCCCTTTCTTTTTTTATTTATTTAGGAGCGTTTCATTTATATTCACATGTGAGATATTGAGGAACTAGGCTCTTCTATGATCTTTCCCTCTGAAATCTTACTGGAATTGTCTTCTAAACCTACTATGTACAGGGCACTTTACCAGGTGCAGGAGTAGAAGAGGAAGGGGAATAGAAGGGGAAAAACATTTATCAAGTGCCTACTATGTTCCAGGCACTGTGCTAAGTGCTTTTATAGATATTATCTCATTTGATCCTCACAACAATCCTAAAAGAGGTATGATCCCTATTTGATAGTTGAGGAAAGTAAGGCAGACAAACATTAAGTGACTTACCCATAACAGCTAGGAAGCATATGAGATTGAATTTGAACTCAGGTCTTCCTGACTCAAGGCCCAGTGCCCTATCCATTGTGGCACTTAGCAACAGAGAAATATAAAGATCCAGTCCATGCTCTCAAGAAGCTTTTGATCTAATATGCACAGATTCAAATGAGCCTCCAATTAAATAGTTTTAATCAAATGGATTGCTATCTACTATTTTGAAATAATTGTCCTCAATGACTATCTAGCAGTTACCAAATGTCAATATTATATCTTTATAAAGAATGTGGTCCTTTATTGATTTTTTATAATTAATTTATTTTTAGTTTTCAACATTCGCTTCCATTAGATTTTGAGTTTTAAATTTTCTCCCTCTCCTTCTCTTCCCCCCTCCCCAAGATAGCATGCAAACTGATATAGGCTCTACTTATGACATACATATTAGACATATTTTCATGTTAGTCACTATATAAAGAAGAATTAGACCTAATGGAAAGAACCACAAGAAAGAAGAAACAAAATGAAACAATAAAAGAAAAGGAGAGCAAATAGTACGCTTCCATCTGCATTCAGACTCCAGACTTCTTTCTCTGGATGTAGACAGCATTTTCCATCATGAGTCTTTCGTTGTTGAGAAGAACTAAGTTTATCAAAGTCAGTAATTGCACAATGTGGCTGTTACTGTGTACAATGTTCTCCTGGTTCTGTTCATTTCCTCAACATCAATTCACATAAGTCAAGGTTTTTCTGAAGTCCACCTGCTCATCATTTCTTATAGCATGATAGTATTCCATTACACTCATATACCATAACTTTTTCAGCCATTCCCCAATTGATGGGCATCCCTTCTATTTCCAACTCTTTGCTGCCACAAAAAGATCTACTATAAATATATTTGTACATATGGGTCCCTTTCCCATTTTTGTGATCTTTTTGGGACACACATAGTGGTGTTGCTGGGTCAAAAGACACGCACAGTTTTATAGCCCTTTGGGCATAGTTCCAAATTGTTCTCCAGAATGACTAGATCAGTTCACAACTCCACCAACAATGCATTGGTGTTCCAATTTTCCCACATCTTCTCCAACATTTACCATTTTCCTGTTTTGTTATGTTAGCCAAAGTTGTGGTACTTTATTATAATGTTTTTTATTAGTTTTGTTTTATTATGAAGATCAAACGAGCTAATATTTGTAAAGTGTTTAGCATAGTGTCTGGCACATAGAAGGTGCTATATAAATGTTAGCCAGTATAACTTGGGTGTCAATGCAATTATCCCATTCTTATGAACATATAGATCAGTTAAGCAATTTAATTTTCTGAGAGGTGGGGCCAGCTAATTAGAGTATTGGATATCCTGTCTCCTATTTGACTTAACTAAGCAATGCTGTAGATTCTGTTACTATTACTAGTGACTAGTTACTATGACTAGGATGAAGGAAAAATCAACAGGAAGAGTCATAAAAGATTCCATAACTGAGTTAGGGTCCTTAGCAGATAAAACTGGGATATGTACATACGAGGAAAGAGTACAGTATTTATTTTTTTAATTTTAATCCATGAATTCAATGGAGAGAGAATTTCTCTCCCATCCTCTCTCATCCCCCACATCCAATCAGTTACTAAGGTCTATCTATTCTTTCAAAATTTCTCCTATATCTACAGCCTTTCAATTCACTACTACCACCCACCTCTCCAATGTCCACACATGCCTTTCTATGCCTATTGCTGCCACATGAGATTAGGTCCTCCTCATTACCTCTTACCTGGACGATTGCAATGGCCATCTAAATGTTCTCCTCATTTCCAGTATGTCCACCCCCTACCCCACACCTACTAGTCTATATCCCCATGACTACAACCTGAGGAATGCTCTTGATCTAGGGTTCAACTTCTTACTCGTGAACTTTTACCACTATATCATTTGTTATCTATAGCACAAAGTCTTGAGTAAGTAAGACCACATCTGGTCCCATCCGGCTCTCAAGCTTTGTATCACACCGCTTACCCATTCTTACTTCCCACTTCAGCAAAACTGGACCACCTGTCAATCTCCAAACTCTCTCTGCAATTTCTTGCCTCTTGGCTCTTACTCTTATTCTTTCCTCCACCTGGAATAGCTTGCTCTACAACTCCACCCATAGGAGTTCTATGAATTCTTCAACTGCTAGATCAAATGTCATCTTCTTCATGAAGCAATGTCATTAATATTGATAATTAATCATCAATATTTAATTAATATTTGATAGTACTTAAATATTGATAGTCACTTATATTTAATTGCTTTAAAATGATTAATATTTAATTAGTAATAATTATAGATAGAAGCAATCTCTCCCTCCTTTGAATTCCTTTCCCACTTTGGTTGTATCTCTTTTTTTTGCTGCTTATTACATGGTGCTTAGTATCATATTGAGTCAGCTATGGGGCACAGTGGATAGAGCACTGGACCTGGAGTCAGGACTAATTGACATCAAATTCAGCCTCAGACACTTCCTGTCTGTGTGACTCTGGGTAAGTCACTTAACCTCTGCCTAAGTTTCCTCATTCATAAAATGGGGGTATTTTTGTGATGCTAAATTAGGCCATCTTATGTCTCAATTCTTACCTAGATCTTGCTTATTGAATGGGCATTGCTTCAGACAAACTGAGGACTGGGAAAGACCTAAATTTAGAAAGGCCAAGGTCATCCAGTGCATTCTGGGCCTTTGCCAGTCATTTTGCCAGACTTTTGTCTTGTCACTAGACTCCTATGACTGTGGAGGAAAGAGGAAGACTGCCAGCTTTGGGCAGCACTGTCTCACTTCTATCCAATTCACATTCAAGTCAAGACATCACCTTCTGGATGTCACTGGTCTTCTCTGAGAAGGAAGGATCACAGCAAAAACAACAACAAAAACAAAATGGGGATCATTAATAGCACCTACCTCCCTGGGTTGTTGTGACGATCGAATAAGTTACTATTTTAAAGTGCTCTATAAATGCTAGTGATTGTGATTCTATAGTTAATTACGCAAGCTTATGATTCCTCCTATCGGAAAACATATATATTTTTTTGGAGACAAGGACTGTCTTAATTTCTTTTTGTATCCAAGACTCAGCTTTTGGCATAGTTCCTTGTAATTCTCAGGCACTGTACGAATGTTTATTGACTTAATTAATTGATGAAAAAATGTGAGTTCCTCCAGGGTTACGACCCTGTCTTCAGTGTTCTCACTGTATTCCTGATCACGAAGCAAAACATGTTACTGCTGTGAGTCTTCAGATGGTGACAATGTTGGGATGTCTGATTATTTCCAGCAGCATGAACCTGTGGCAATCCCTCTTTATCTTTCATCATTGTTGAAAGTGGTCCCAAGGAAAATGTGCTAAGGAGGTATTTTTTTAAAATTTTTTTTTTAAGCAATCGGGGTTAAGTAACTTGCTCAAGGTTACACAGCCAGTTATTTCTGGGTGTGGTGCTGAGTATCTGAGCCCGGGATTCGATCCAGGTCAATGCCGACACTGGAGTCAGTGCTCTTACTCGCTGAGCCACCTGGCCGCCCTTTAAGGAGGTATTTTTAAGGCACAATATGTTACTTACTCAGAGATGTCTATTTGGGAAATTTTTTTAAAATTTATTATAATGAAGGGTTTTGTAGTGTGCTGGAAGGAACAGGCAAGTAGGAATAAGGAGATTTGGCAAATTTTGCCTTTTTCGTGCAAAATTAATGTCATTTGTACAAAGTTTTGTGCAAATTTTGCCATTAGCTTGCTTCGTGACTTTGGTTAAGAGTCACTGATACACTCAGGTTTTTCATCAGTAAAATGAGGCAATTGAAATCTACAATCTAGAAGGATCCTTTCTAGAGAACATCATTTTCTTTTCTGAGGTGACAAACTACATTGAGCTGTCTAGAGTGCCACTGCACAGCAGGTCTGTAATGTCAAGTTTCTCAGTACAGCTAATTAATTTAGCTTTGAAGAAGGCTACCAGGCACTGATCCACAGGACACAGTCAGGTTGGACAAAAGAAAAATAAAGGAAGGGTAATTCAGCAGTTTAAAGAATTGCTTCCCAACTCATATATCCCTGCTTATTTTTTGTTGTGGTTGCAGACAGGGAGGTGTAATGTAAGCCTCCAATGTTGAAAAAGTGAACTGATTCTGGATCCTCAAGTGATTACAAAAAGGGGCCAGATAAACACAGCTGGGATCCTGTGGGCTAGACCTAAAAGCTGCGTGTACACACACACACACACACACACACACACACACACACACACACACACACACA
>NW_027187347.1:7839379-7849395 GCF_028583685.1 Petaurus breviceps papuanus
ACACACACACACACACACACACACACACACACACACACACACACACATACACACACACACAAAACATCCCTTTCCTGTCTGTCTGATTCCAATACAAACTAAAAAAAGAAAATTGTACTTTGGAATTTCATTATACATTCCTAAATGATTTAGAGCTTTGATTTAAGAGATTAACATTCATTTAAATTTTAGGTTTAAGTGGGATATCAGTTTAAGACTCAAAACAGAGAATGCAGTCAATCACAAATCTCAGAGAGCAAAGGGATGCTGGGTTGTTGACCTTTGCACATCTCTCTGAAGTTTCTGCTGATTGTTAGCCAAATGATTTCTTCTCCAGTTTCTATTTCTGCCTTGTTGACTTGAGTACCTAACAAATCTAAAATACTTTTTTTTAAAAAGAAAGCTGCATAAAATACTTAAAGCTTCAATGGCTCCCCATTGCCTAAAAAGTCTTGACATTCAAGGCTCTGCAAGGCTCCACTAAAGTCCCACAATCTGTCTTTCCCAGTCTTCCTGAATCTTAGTGCCTTTCCTATGAGATTACCCCCACTCTAAACTGTATCTATCTTGTTTGTATGTAGTTTGAGTGCTGTCTCTAATCCATTCCACTGTGAATTTCTTGAGAGAATGGTCTATTTTTATTTTTATTTTTGCCCTTCTTAGTATGCTCTGTGCTTAGAACACAATAAATACCTGGTCATAGCAGGTGCTTAATAAATGTCAGTTGATATACCAACCAATTCCAATATTTGGGTCAGGAGAACCACAGTTCAAAATGGCCTTAGGTAGATAAGGAAGGATAAGGAGGAAAAAAAAGATTTTTTGAAAACCTACATAGGAAAGAAAAAGATGAACAAAGAAAAGATAGGGCTGTGTCTTGAGATGATGATAATGAACAATGTGAAGGCAGAGTGCCTTTCTTATTTGGTTTGTTTTCTTTGCAAAAGAGGATGGAATTGCATTGGAAATGTTGGACCCACTAACAGCATTCATGGCAGTGAAAAATGAAATTATAGTCAGAGAACACCTAGGAGCCCTCAATGTTGTGCATAATAACAATAGCTAGCATTTATATAGTGCTTTAAGGTTTGCAAATATCATCTCATTTTACCCTCACAGCAACTGAATGTAGTTGCTATTATCATCAACATTTTTTTAATGATGTAAGAAAAATAAGGCAGCTAGAGATTAAGTGATTTTCCCAGGAACACAAAGCTGGTGAAGGTCTGAGGCTGAATTTGAACTGAGGTCTTCTTGGTTCCAGGTGCAACATTATATCCACTGAAGAATCCCTGGAGTAAAAGGTAAGGTTTTCTGGACCAGCTTCCCAAAGCAGGAGATGGTTATCTAAGAAGGAGAAGCTGACTTTAGGACAGTAATGCAAACTTCAAATATAAAGGCATCTCTGTAGGCCCCAAACTGACCTAGAAAACATCAAATTCACATTATCTATGTTGAATTGTACTGTTTTAAAATTTTGTTAAACATTTCCTAATTATATTTTAGGTTTGGGCAGTAGCATGTGCCCATGGGACAATAGTTTGACACTTCTGATTCAGGCTATCAAGGATGACATAGGGCAGTGCTTCTCAAACTTTTTGGTCTCAAGATCCTCTTACAGGATTAAAAATTATTAAAGACCTCTCAAAGAGTTTTTATGTGCATTATATCTATCAATATTTACTGTATTAGAATTTAAAATGTCTTTTATTATGAAAATTGTTCACTTCACAGACCCCTAAAAAGGGACTCAAGGAACCCCAGAGGTCCCCAGTACCACTGAGAACCACTGGCATAAGGGATGGAATGCTAAAATTAGAGTCAAAAAGATTGGAATTTGATACCTATGTCTTATCTATGCTGATTGTGTCACCCTGGACAAGTCACTTGAACTCTCTGAGACTAAGTTTTCTCATCTTTATCTCTGCATGGTCTGCCTCTGCTCCTTCCCTGTCCCATAGTGTCATACACTTAATAGACACTCAGAAAACTAAAACCTCATTTATAAGACACTGAAAGACCTCAATAATCTCTTCTCTGGAGTTTTGGAGTACTGACCCCATGTTGGCCATCTAGGTAGAATGATCTCCAGAAAGTAGGCCTGATGAAATTCAGGCCACTGGCCAGTTCTCAGAAGGCAACAGGTTTTCCTGAAAAGTGCAATGACATCTCTTCTGATTATCCTCAGGTAACCTTTCTTCAGTAAGAATTACCCTGCCTACAGGATCATTTGACTTAGCTGAAAAATAATCAGGAGATAGCAGACTGCCAGAGAGGATTTTGGAGGCATTGTGGTCAGGATGCTTTCTTTCATCTTAAATAGAACTGAGAGAAGCACATGGGCCATTTAGACATTATGGGGAGGAAAATACAATTTTCTTCACAAGTCAAGCAATCATGCAATCAAGCATTTATTGAGCATCTGTTTAGTGACAGGCACTGGGTTGTGTGCTGAGGTAAAAAGACAAAAAAATGAGTTGGTACTTGCCCACAAGGAGCTTATGTTCTATCAGGGAAAGCTGAGGGGTTCCCCTTCATTGGTCTCAAAATAAGATGAAATAAGTCCATTTTTTGCTTTGGTATGAATCTGCTCCAAATAACACATATAAACACAGAGGAGTTAATAGGCCCAAAGTAATTTATAGAACTGCTGACAAGGAAGTCCACTCACACTCCTGACCAATGTGTTCAGTTCCACATTTTCCTAGCTGATAAGGGAAGGTGGACATAGGACCCAGTGGGATGTAATGGGAGGGATAATGGTGAGAGAGCAGGAAATGTGAAAAGCAAATACTCTTGCCTGCAGATAGTTAGGGAGGGCACATGAAGGAAAGAACAACCCACAGGGTTGTATCCTTCCCCTGTTATAGCTAAGTTTATTTTATTCATTGTTGAATGATCTCTTTAAGATCAGACTTAAATTAAAAAGGGGATTGGCTTATCAGATCCAACCCAGAACACACCTACTATGCACAAGGCACAGGATTAGCCACTAAAGATATAAAAATTTTTAAAAAGAAGAAAGAGAAAAAAGAAAGAATCCTTATCCAGGAGTTTACATTCTACAGAGACACTTCCCTCCATTCCCTCAAATCTTACAGTACTTTTCTTGTTCTGGTAAGAATTTTCAAGGTCCTAATAACTATTGGACAGTTAGGTGACTCAGTGGATAAAGTGCCAGGCCTGGAGTCAGGAAGATCTGAATTCAAACCCAGCCTCAGACACTTACTAGCTGTGTGACCCTGGACAAGTCAATTAACCTTTGTTTGCCTTAATTCACTGGAGGAGGAAATGGCAAACCACTCCAGTATCTTTGCCAGGAAAACCTCATGGACTATATAGCCCATGGGGTCACAAAGTGTAAGATACCACTGAACAAAACAACCCCATATATTCTCCAATTGATGAACACCACAAAAAGAGCTGTCATGGTTACTTGTCTCTTTGTAACCCAAGAGGTGGGATTTGATTCCAGATTCCCAGGCGTTCTTCCCACTGTACAACTGGGAAAGGTTGAAGGTGTTGGCTAGGATGGGGCTTGTTTTTTTATTTTATTTATCAATTTAGAGACGATCCCTTCCTCTCTGTAACGATTCTGCTGTATACAACTTTATGACACACCAAGGAAACTGCCCCACAGGCAAACTGTCAAAAGGTGGTTGCAGTCACTAGCAGTTTCCCCGGAGAAGTTCAATTAGCGGGTGTGGAGTAAAGTGCAGATCTTACACTATCCCGCCCCTCTTCCACAAAAATCACTAATGAACGGCTGCAGACTAGGCTTTGAACAGATAGTGTCCTATAATGGGGCATAATAACAAGTGCCTGCAGCCCAGCCATCCTGGCAATCTGCCTCAGAAGTCTTTATCCCCATTTTCATTAATAGGAATAACAACAGTCTTAAACCAGGGTCATAAATAAGGGGACTGGAGCGGGAGGGGAGAAACAGAGCCAACCACTGGAAGGGAGGAGGGGGGAAGCTGCCCCAGAGGGCTCCGGGTAAATACCTTCCCTTCCCTTCCCACCCGGGGCTAGGGAGTCGGCGTCTGGGACGAGAGAGTAGGACTATTGCCCCACAGCGGGGGTGGGACGCGAGAGGGGTGCTTTCTCCTAGTCTCAGTGGGTACCAGGGGCTCTCTCTCCCCCTCTGGCCGGAGTTGGTTGCAGCCGGTTGCGGGGCGGTGAGTAGGAGGAGGTGGAGGAGATCTGGCGGGCCCTTGGGTGGGGGGCCAGCGCTGCTCTGTCTGGTTCCGAAGAGGGCGGGCTGCAGCTGGAGCGGACGGACTGAGATTGGGATTTCGCAGAGCGGGGCAGGGCAGAGCAGCGCAGGGCAGGGCAGGGCAGGGCAAAGGCAGAACGGGAAGAGAGACGTCCAGGATCCCGCCGCAAGAAGCAGCAGAAAGGATGACAAGGTTAGTGAGGGCAGGGACGAATAGTTTTCTTTGCTCTTTTTCACCCCCGGCACCAGGAACAAAAGCATGGACGGGGGTCCGCGGAGTAGAGAAAGACTCGGGGGCGGATAAGAAGCAGCCAAGGGTTGCTTGGCCTTTGAGGGGCACCAAGAAGAACATGTGGGGACTGTTGGGGGAACTCATCTTCGAGCTGGATCTGGGGGTCGTGGGACTGGAGTGAGCTGTCGGAAGAGAGGAGCGGATGCAAAAGGGGTCTTTACCCTCATCTTGGGCTCCCTGGGGTGGAATATGTGTTGGATCGGGGGTGCGGCAGCTGCGTTTGTAAAACAGAGGAGATAGACTTTGCATAATTCTCTCCCAACAGCCCCCAAAGGGAGAGCTTGAGAGATTTGTAGGGACCCCAGAAGCACCTCCTTTTGGATGGGACTTTGGGATAGAAGTGTAGAACTGGGGCTACCCCGAGGTGCAATGAAAGCGAGCGCTGTGTTGTAGTGGGGCTTTGGAAGGAAGAAAGAGAGTCAGAGAACTTGGGTGGGAGCTTCCCGGCTGGGACTTTTTCTACTTTGCTCTGCGGGTGTCTAGGTTACCTCTAAGTTTCAACCCCCCAGACGCCAAGCGTGGCTTTTGTTGCCTTGTTTGACGTATCCCGGTGTTCAACTTTGCAAAAGCGAGACTACGTGCTGGCCCCAGCTGATTGAGGAGGGGGATGTTCACTTTTTTTTTTGTTTAGGAGATTTAATAATATAGATCCAGTCAGTCATTTATTAAAAGCGCACAAGACCTGGCTCACCCCAGCCAGAGCCAGGAAATTAAAAGGCTGACAGGCAGTAGCTCCAAGGGCTGGGGTTTCCTGTTTTAAAGAGCTTTGTAAATGGAATCTACCTCCTCCATAAATCCATCTACCCTTCTTATGCAAAAGAGAAACCTAGAAGAAAGAGGCAAAGTGGGACTGGGGGAGAAAAGTGCTGGATTTGGAGTTGAAGGACCTGGGTTCTAATGTGAGCTCTGCTCTCATTTCCTGTGGGATCTAGGAACCTCAAAGGGCTTTAATTTGCTCATCTGTAAAATGGGAGTAAGGAGTGGACTTGATGACCTCCAAGGCCCTTTCCAGGTCTAAATCTCTGAATCTGTGACTAATCCTGTTACCTTTTATCCTCCCAGCTCTCTCCTTACTATTTTGCTCTAGGCTCATCTCTCATCTCTCACCTCGCATTTCCATAACTCCCCCAAAGTCTCTACCTATTAGGCAATTTACCGCTGTGAATGCTGCCCCACCTAGATGCAGCAGGAAGTGGGGAATAGAGAAAAGCCATACAAAAACTTATTACAGTTTTGCTAGAATTCTTTGTAAACACTCAATTACATATCGGTGCTTAATATTTGTGACCTCCCCCCCCCCAAGTTATGTATGAATGACATTTTTAATTGTGTTGAGATGTTAGGTGTTTGAGGTTTTGATTGATTTGGTTTGGTTAAGAGTGTTTTGATGATCTGTGTGTTTTCTTCAGGCTTCTTAAATTCAATCTTGACAAGAGGTATTTGATTGTACTGTGAAGGGCTAAATGTGTGCCCCCAAAGCAATAGGATTTTTGGATTCTAATAGGATAGCAACTAGTTGTTGAGTTTTAGATAAACATTTAGGTTGTCTAGTATTAAAAAGAAGAGCTTATTTCCTGGGTGCTCTTGCCCCAGACTGTGAAAATATTTGTAAGGAAGAAGATTAAGCTTCTCTAAAAAACAATGAAACAGTGGCCTTTTTCATGGTTTTAATTTAGTCATTTAAAGGTATTGTGAATGATCCATAAAAGATGCACATTCATTATTACTTGGGAGAAAGAAGAATTATTGCATTTGAGTAACGTAAGTAACCAGTGCAGCCTTCACCTCTTGAGACCTAGTGGTTTACAAATCCCAGTCTCACTGACAAATGGAAAAATGAGATGTTTGGTTTTAGTACAGTCATCATTTTGCTCAATTTGCAATCTTCAATCTGTTTCAAGCAGCTGGCAGCTGTTGCTCTTAGGATGAGGCCCAAGACCTTGACTGTAGGGGGTGCAGTCTGGATCCATAATGGAGGTGGGAGAATAAAAGGATTCTCAGAAAATTATGGCAAGAAGCTCACATAACTTCTATCTTCCAGGAGCCTGACTGAAGCCAGAGCTCTTCACCATCCTTTCCAGAAGAACTTCCTTTTATTTGCAGAATTATAGGGGGTGGGGAGGCAGATCCAGGGAGGTTAGAAGGGGAAGGGGGTAGGAAGATAGAGGAAGAGGACAACTTTTAATTTAGCAATTAGTAGCTAAATAGCTTCATTCCCTCCCCAATTCCCCCCCCCCCAAAAAAAATCAAAACCCTAATACACTATTTTCCCAATTATGAAAAGAGAGGTTTTTTAAATCCAAAAGTATACTGGAAATGTAAATGAGAGAATTAGATTTCTTTCAAATCATCTTAGTAGACTAGCAATGGGGGTTATGACTTTGTTAATTTTTAGCCCATAGCATAGTGTGGGCTTGCCAAACTGCAAACTTGGAAAGAGAATTAGCTCTGCACCTATTCCAAGAGCACACGTGTTTCATGAGTTAGATCGCCCATGCAGATGTTTAAGTCTTTTCCTGTCCCTTAACTGATTATTAACCTGTACATGTCTTCTGCATCAAACAAAAACAAGTTCCAAATGATCTGATTAATCTACAATCCCCCATAATACTACATTATTGCTTCAGGGCATATTTTAACAGGATTCATAACACTAATTTGGCTCCTTCAGGAACTTGTTTTACAGCATGCGCTGACTCTACTCAGACAGAATGCATTTTAAAGTTCTTTATGCCTGTAGGAAACCTTTGTATTTAAGAATCACCAAGTGTATTACAGGTGTCAGTTACCAATAATTGCCCACTGCTTTTCTTTAGGTTTGGGTGAGCTGAATTTCATTTGATAGAGATAGGAAATCCATATTTAGTGAAAAGGAGTCTTTTGAGACCTGAGTCTAACCCTACTGTGCCAAAGATATGGGATGGTACATTCAGGATTTACCATATGTAGCCTTTGAAAGGAGACTGATTTGGCATCAGCCCCAGGGGACTATATAACATATGTCTTGATGAAGCATCCCCATGGAAGAGATGTGCAATTCTATTGTTCATGACCTGTGACACTATACTGATGTCTGTACCATACCATTCCTGGTAAAGTGGACAGCAGATGGGTTCACAGACACAACAGATGTTCCCCTTGAAACTCAGGTACAAAATAAAACATTTGTACATTTCAACCAATCAGTTTCAAAGAAACACTTCTTTCCTCCAGCCTCCCAGGTGCTTCTGGCTTTATGCATTAAGACTAACTGAGCTCTAAGTTGTCTTTGTTATAGGGGTATAGTATCTGTATACATAGGGATTAAGGAACAGACTTTAACTCTTAAAAGTTTTTGCTATTCCCTGGCCAAATGAGAGGGAAGGAGATGTAGTCATGTAAGGGAAAAAATGGAAAGAAAACTAGAATAAAGGGAAATCAGCAAGCTCAGGATGTTCTATGTTGTCCTCAGATATCCAAGGAAACTGGGAAAGTCTTCATATGTTGATGAATGAAAAGATGTAAGACTTAAGTTTTGCACCAGGGAGTCAGACAACTAATTCCCAGGTAAGATGGTGGTGTTTAGTATCATCTTTGGTTAGTCAGAATCATAGAATTTCCTATCAGAAAGGAATTTTAGAGGTCTTCTAATTCAGCCTCTTTTTTTTCCCTACAAATGGAGAAACAAGCCCAATCAGATTAAGTAACTTGTCCAGGTAGTTCATAACAGAGCCAAGACTCAAACCCAGGTCTCCTGAATTCTTGATCAGCATTCTTCCTGTTAGTCATTCATTTCTGAGTTTCTTCAATAGAGTACAATAATATCCAGTTATTTACTAATTTCTTAGGATTAATTAAATAAGACAAAGCATTCAAAATGCTCTATTCGTGTAAAGGTACTAAGTAAGCTACTGCCAGTATGAGAAATACTTTACACGTGGCCTACCTGATGTCAAATGTATCTCCTTGATGTTGTAGTTTTGAAGTTCTGTTAGGATATTTCTTGGTGTTAAAAGATAACCTCTGGATTTCACTGAACTTTGCATTTCTTTCTACTTCCATGACTACTGAGAAATTTCCCTGCATTATTTCTTGGACTATGGTATCCTGCTTTTCTTTTTTTCTGGTTTTCTATTGTCTTTAGATGATAATTTCCAACTCTCCTTCCGAGTTTAGTATTCTTATTTTGTTGTGCACTCATGTATTTTTCCAATCTTGATTTATTCCATTATTTTTCGTTCTTTCTCAATTTTTTTTTTTTACCTTGCTTTGGTTGTTCTCTTTTTGCAGAATCTGCTTCTACTGAAAAGGTTTATTCTTTTGTTCCAGACCTTCTAGTCTCATTAGATTTGCTGATCTCTTCCTTTAGAATTCTAACTTCTAGGGGCAGCTAGGTGGCACAGTGAATAGAGCACTGGCCCTGGAGTCAGGAGGACCTGAGTTCAAATCCAGACTCAGACACTTAACACTCACTAGCCATGTGACCTTGGGCAAGTCACTTAACTCCAACTGCCCTCCAAAAAAAAAGGCAAAAAAAAAATTCTAACTTCTATTCTTATTTGTAGAGAGGGAGCATAGTGTAGTGAGAAGAGGGCCAGCTTTAGAGTCAGAAAGATCAGAGTTCAAATTGCACTTCTAACATATGTGGATGCATGATCCTGGAGTAGTCACTTGGCTTCTCAGAGACTCAGACAATGATGGCTATACTTTGCAGAGTAGATGCTGCTCTGCATTAGTAGAGGGAGTTTCCTCATTAGGATTTTTTAATACCAATAAAATTATTGATTGAGTCCCATTTCTTTGTATTTTCATTTAGTTCTTTGGTTGCTCTTCTGAAACATTCTGAAGGTTCTTAGAGTTGCTTTGCTGTTGTTTCAAGGAGATGCTTGTCCAATGAGATGGCATTTACCTAAAATTAGTTAGTATTTCCTCATATTTCTCTTGATCCCCTTAATGCTACTCCTTGCCATTGTTGCTCAGCTCCAGTTTGAGTTGTCTGTATAAAGTTGCTTTCTTGTTTTCTCTCTTATTAAATTGTGAGCCCTTTGAGATCAGAGGCTGGTTTTTGCCTTTCTATCCCTAGCACTCAGTTCTACTTGGCACATAGTGAGCACCCAGTAAATACTATTGATGGACTCATCAGTCAGCTTTTGTTTCTATCATATGGTTGATTTTTCTATGGTATCCTTTCTATAAGTATGCTTCTTGTTGGTCATCCTTTTTTTATGAATGACCATTGCTATCTTAACTCGGGCTTTGTTTTCTATTCTCCTCGCTTATCAGACTTGGACATGGTCTGTATCGCTCCAGGTGTGGAGATGATTCAGACTCCCATCCTCTGTCTTTACAAGTCCCTTCTCTGAGACTTTAGGCTGAGTAGGAAAGGTGGGAGGATGATGGTCCCCCAAGACACTAGTGGGGCAGTGGTGCTTCAAAAATCCTTTGCAATTGAATCTCTTCTGTTCCTTTCTCTCCCTGCACTTCTCTCTCTCTCTCTCTCTCTCTCTCTCTCTCTCTCTCTCTCTCTCT
>NW_027187347.1:7849405-7961071 GCF_028583685.1 Petaurus breviceps papuanus
TCTCTCTCTCTCTCTCTCTCTCTCTCTCTCTCTCTCTCTCTCTCTCTCTCTCTCTCTGTCCCTCTCTCTCCCTGCCCCTCTTCCCTCCTCTCTCCCTCTCTCTTCTCGCCCCCCTCTTTCTGTCTCTGTCTCTCTATTTCTGTCTCTACCTACCCGTGTTTCCCCGATAATAAGACCTATCCCGAAAATAAGCCCTCCCCTTACTGTGTAAGATTCCTCTAAAATAAGCCCTCCCCCGAAAATAAGCCCTATTGAGATTGCTACTGTAGTGAAGGTGATCCCCTGCGCTACACGCTACATTAGAGTACCCTCTGTATGCACTGTCCCCCCCCCCAAACCCACGCGCACTCCGAGCTGCATCCAATCAGAGCTGCAGAAATCCTGTTCTTCCCCAGTGATTTGCTTATTGAATAAAGGTACATTTTTTTGTTCACATTTACCTGTTTATTAAAATTGCTGTCAATGTTCATTAAAATAAGCCCTCCCCTGAAAATAAGCCCTCTGGTGTTTTTCTGTCCAAAAAATTAATAAGACAGTGTCTTATTATTGGGGAAACACGGTATCTCTTTCTTGTGCTATATTAAATAGTAGTAAGCAGTGCTGTATACTTCTAGTGTCCTTCCTTCTCCATTGTTCCCCCAGGTTCCATACTCCTGCACAATTGTCCCCATTATTTCTAATCAAGCTCGAGTTTGGTTTGCTTCAGGGGCCTCAAGTCTTCCTGAGGGTGTGGGATTCCCCCTGGAACATTGCCATAGGATTAACTCCTGAGGTCTTTGTCTAAATCTGAAGCAGCTAAGGGGGATGAAGGCTTCTAGGTGGGTGGTCGTGGTAGGGAAGTCAGGGAGTAGGAGTATCAAGAGAATTAGGGCATCAGTCTGCCTGTGGGAGTACCCATCAACACATTCGACTCCCAAATCTGTCCCTAAAGTTGAAACAGACATAAGAGATTGAGGTGCATACTCTCCTTTACCTGTGGAGCCCAGATTTTTTCTGAGGGAGACCTGAGGAGTGTCTGGAATGAAGAAGGGTCAGTGAGTTGCTTCAGCTATTTTTTCTTCCATAAGAATTATTTTATGGAAGGATCTTTCAGTTGTAGGCTTCCTATAATTGCTGAGTCAGCAGCAGTTTGGGACTCTTTATATGTTTCTTTTAGCTAGCTAGGGAGTACAGTAGCTAAAGTACAGGTCCTGCCATTAAGAAAACCTGAGTTCAAATGTGACATCAGACATTTACTTACATGTGACTCAGAGTAAGTCACTTAACCTCTATTTGCCTCAGTTTCTTCATCTATAAAATGGGAATAGTAATAGCATATATCTTGCAAGATTGTTGTGAGGATCAAATGAGATAATAATTGTAAAAGAACTCAGAATAATGCCTGACACATTAGCTGTTGTTATTATTTTATTATTATTATTTGATGTGGCATGGTGAATAGCTGACTTCCTCTGGGAAGTCTTTCACTCTGCCATCTTCCCAGCATTCCTGAACTTCTTTTTCCCTGTTATGTACAACCTTCTGGGAACTAACCATTGCACTTGTGATCTTGGCATTTGCAATGCAAAATGTTATTGTCACGGTAGTTATTTTATCTAATTCCCAGCTCTTTGCATTCCTGCTACCATGGGAAAGTCTCTGCAACTCACAGCATCTAGAAGTTAGATTCATTGGTACTTCTTATGTTTAATCATACTGTTCTAAGCATAGTCCCATGAACTGGCAAATGAGTATAACTCAGAGTTGTGCAGTTGGTTCCCATCATGTCCAACTTTTTGTAACCCCCTTGGGGGCTTTCTTGACAAACATATTGGAGTAGTTTGCCATTTCCTTCTCCAGCGCATTTGATAGATGAGGAAACTGAGGCAAACAGGGTTAAGTAACTTGCCCAGGTTCACACAACTGGTAAATGTCTGAGGCCAGATTTGAACTCAGGAAGATGAGTCTGCAGGCCCAACACTCTATCCACTGTGCTGTCTAGCTACCATCGTATAACTCACACGAGGGATTAAAAGTGTATGACACCAAAGAAAGAGCCCTGCCTGTGGAGTTGAGTTCATCTGATCTCGGACAACTTGCTCCTCTATAACCTTGAGCACATCATATCCCAATAACCTCCCTGGGGCTTGGGGGGGGGGGGTGGGTTTGAATGAGAAGATTTCTGAGGTTACTTCCCCACATCTATGACCCTGTGATTCTGTATTCAGAGTGATGAGAAGATGTATAAAAATGGTTCCAAATAATTTCTTTTAGTGGGATTCCATGTAGATGCTGTGGCAAAAGTTGTATCTTTCCATATTCTCCTTCTAGTTTTTTGTTCTTATTGCTTAAATCATTTTTTTTTGTTTTTTTTTTGGGGGGGGGAGTGAGGGATGGTGTCAAAAGAGATTTGAATCAGCATTTCTTGAATAACCTTTTGCCAGAAGTATATTTATTGGATTGTTGCTGTTTTTTGTTTTTTGGGGGTTTTTTGGTGGTGATACTAGCATGAAGATTGTCCTTTTGAAAATGGCTGAAAGTACAGAGGAAAGCTCATGTTTCTAAACCTTTAAATATAAACTTTTTCGAAGAAAAAGGGGCATGAAAATTATGCATATTACAAAATGAGAACCGTACAGTCTTTTTGGAAGGTCAGTGTGTATCCCTATAATGTGCAGAAGCCTGTATCCCTACAGGTGAACTTCTATTCAAGTAGTTTCCAGGCTTTTTAGAGGATTTTCTTTGGCACTTTAAGAAAAGGATCCCAAATGAACACGAATAGCATCTACAATTTTTTTTTATATCAGTTGTGAGTTATGTTTGCTTGTAAGGCAGTGCCTTGAAAGTTGCTGCCCAGAACAGTATGACAACCCGTGTGTTCTAGAGCATGCCCCTGCCCCCCCCCCAAAAAAAATCCCATATAGGAAGATCCTGCTATATGAGGAAAAGTAGATGATTTTAAGAACTGGTAAAGAATCAGAAACGGACAAATAAGATAAATGTAGAGTGCTAGATAAGAGACAGACATATGGAGAGGTCTTTGGGGCATTTGTTTTAAAATGGACTTGGTCTTGTGCAGATTCTGTTAGACTAGGATGTCTTAGCCTAGAATCATAGTTAGTTTCCAGGCAGTCCAACTTGAGTGGAAAAAAATGTATATCTTTATTTTTACTAAACTGTAAGTGAAATTCAGTATTTCCTTCAATTATCTAAAAACTTTATGAGAAGGGATCCAGCAGCTTCAAAGAATCACCAAAGGGACCCATGACACACACCCACAAAAGCCATTAAGAACCCCTGTATTAGATGAATTTTTCCCTCCTTTCTCCTTCTCCTTCCAACCCTAACACTTAAATATTTCAAGGATCCTTGTGGTGTTGTTTTTTTTCTTTTTACGGGGGGTGGGGGGGGGTGGGGGTGGGGAAGAGGGAGGGTACCTTGTTGATACAAACCAAAACCATCCACTAAGTTGATTGTATCCACCCCACACCCACACAAGCAAAATCATTGCCCAGTTGGCAACCATTGCGGTGGCCAACTTTTTGGTAATGTTTTTCAGAACTTAGTCTGGGTCTATCCTTGGAAGATAGATATAGAGTTCTCGGATCATAGATTTAGGAATTAAAAGGAACATTAGAGGCTGTCTAGTTAAGCTTCTTGATTTTAGAGATGAGATGAGGACCCAGGGAGGATAAGTGACTTGCTGAAGGATTTTTCTTGTAAGAGGGCCTGGCCTCTACCTGAAATGCTCTAAAGTTAGTAGCATGCCCCAGAACTTATGCTGCCTCTGGAGCCTTTGAGAACCCAGTCAACTCATAACCAGGATGAGGCATCATACATTAGTGAAAGGAAGGAAGGAGACAAAGAAAGAATAAAGTAAGGAAGAGAAAGAGAAGGAAAAGGAAAAAAAGGAAAAGGAAGGGAGGAAGAAAGGAAGAGAGGGAGGAAGGGGAAAAGGAAGAAAAAAAGAGGAAGGAGGGAGGGAGGGAAAGATGAGGGAAGGAAGGGAAAAAGAAGGAAGGAAAGGAGGGAATAAAGGGTAAAAAGGAGGGGAGGGATAGAGGGAGGAAGGGATTGGTTTGCAGACAAGTTCAACATAAAATATAGGTTTAATCAATTTACTTTTTTCAGCACTTTTAGGGTAGAAATTGAATAACTATGGGATAGTGAGAAAGTTATTTCCCTTTCCCCAGGTCTGAGCCTAATATGGGAATAATAATGCTTATAGCTACTTCACAGGACTGATGCAAAGAAAGGACTTTGTAAATCTTAAACTGCTATAAAAGTCTAAAGTTCACAGAATCATATTTAGAGCTAGAAGGGGCCTTAGAGAACAAGTCTGTGTTTCCCTCCAGTTTCTCCCTGTCATCCCCCCCTGCTAGAGTTTGTTTTTTGGTTTTCTTCTGTTCTGGGGCAGTTTTTTTTTTGCATGTGAAGCCGTCCTTGGCTTGTCTGGCCACATGGCCTCACTCACAAGAATACAGGCCATCACAGAAAACAGAAGATTACATTGGTGGCTGGAGGATTTGTTGCCTTGACCTATGTTCTGCCTCTGCTGAAAACAAGGCAGGGTAAAGTGGGAAGAAAGCCAGTCCTTGCATCCTTTCAAGCTGGCTTAGACATGGGGGAGAGATTTGCCTTGTGGAGTCGGGGATAAGAGTCTAGCTGCCTTCCTGGTTAGATCAAGTCACTGCCTAACCATTAACAGAGGCAAAGTTTTTTCCACAGCAGGGTCCAGAGAATTATAGGCTCTGGGAATGCATAGCAAACTGCAGCATATACACTGTGCTGAATGAGATATCCGTGGCATATCACATTAGCATGAGCTGTGCAGTCCGGCTTCTTTCCCAGGGTGCCATGATGAAAAAATTTACCATGGTCTGGGAATGTCACAGGCTGCTGCAGAGAAGTAGCCACCCCTACAGATTTCTGTTTGATGAGCAGTCTCATTTCCAATGCCTGTTCTCGGTTTTCCAGGGCAGTGTGTGCTGGGTATTGTCATTTTTGTCTTCTTTTTGCCACCTGCCTTTTTGTCAGATTGCTGAGTAGGTGAAATTGACTAAAGTCAGGATCTGTTCAATTGAACAAGTATATATTGATGAAGGTCTCTTTCAGCTCCTTTCTCTTCTTTGGCACCACCGTGTGGTAGAGTTGCTAATAAACAATGAAGGATCTAAAAGTAGGCTAAAAAACAAGAGAAAAAACAATTGACATTTATCTTGCTTTTCAAAATTCACAAGAGAGGAAGTATTTCATGATGGCTAGAGACTTGCCATCAAAGCCAGGAAGACCTGGGTTCAAGTTCAGTCTCTGAAACTTACTAGCAAGATCACCCTGGGCTAGTCACCTAACTTCTCAATACCCCAGAGAAATCCATAAAAGTATACATTGCAGACAAGGCACAGTGGAGGCAGCTAGGTGGTGCAGTAGATAGAACATGTGTCATGGAGACAGGAGGACCTGAGTTCAAATGTAGACACTGACACTTACTGTGTGACCCTGGACAAGTCACTGAACATCTATCTGCCTCAGTGTCCTCATCTGTAAAATAGGAATAATAATAGCACCTATTTCCCAGGGTTGTTGTAAGGATCAAATGAGATAATGATTGTAAAGCACTTAGCATGATTCCTGGCATATAGTAAGTGTCATAAAACGTTAACTATCAACATTATAAGGTGCCAACTTCTATTGGTGAAGGAAGCTTTCCTCATGTGAGAGTTCCCAACACTAGAATTACACCTCTAGCCCTTGCCCTTTGACTTCTCCAGTTTTTAATATACATTTCCTCATTTGATCCTCACCACCACTCTACAAAACAGGTATTCAATTATATTATTTACTTTTTACATTTTAGAGATGTGGGAGCAGGCTCAACCAGCAGTTTACCTGCAGGGTATCCAGAGCATAATCTCCTAAACCTTGATAGGAATAGAGAGTTGGGAATATCTGGGAAAGATGATGGGAGAATATTGATCAGTATAGGAAAATTAGCAAGTCTGATACAAAAATTATTGGCATTCTAGGGTACAAGGAAACATAAATTATCCACCTGGTAAACTGTCATTTTCAGAAAGTAAAGAGGACTCTTTGTACTGGAAAGATAACCAGCTCTGCAGTCCAGAGTACCTAGATTCAAATTCTACTCTTGATCCTTATATTTTGTGTAGGCTTGAGTAAGCCACTTAAATTTGCTGGGCCTGAGTTCCTCAGAGGTGAGATGAGAGCTTTGGAATAGACGGATGGCCTCTGAGGTCACTTCCAGCCCCTGATCTATGATGCAATAAACTTAATTTGAAGATTTTATGATACATTAACCTTATATACTCAGCATGAACATATGTGAAATAATTTTTTAAGGTCTTGAATTCTCCAGGATATACTTACTGCCTGGTTATTTATATTTAGTCATTTCAGTCAAATATCTTGAACTTTTAGGTTTCTGGAAGAAGTTGATTCTGTTAATTTGAGGACATTAATGGCTTCAATGAATCAATAAACAGTAATTAAACATTAAGTGCTAGGAAAGTACTGTGATAGGTACTGTGTGATGCAGTTAAGAAGAATGAAAAAATATTATCCTAAAGATGTCCTAAATGTAGTTCCTTGACTACAATTTTTCTTTTTTTTATAACATAATATTTTATTTTTTTCCAGCTGCATGTAAATACAAAAATATATTTTCAAATAAATGACTAGGCATTTTGGAAAAAATAAACTTTTAGAAAGTTGATTACATTTAACAGGTTAGAATGTTTTCAGAAAAGAGTAAACAGCAGAAACCACTGAATGTGGTGAGGTGATTTCATCCTACTTTGTAAAGTAAACTCTCTTGTATTACTTTCAGTTCGGTAATTTGACATAGACTTTTCATTTTCTGCACACTTTTTTTTCTTATCTATCTTTTTATCTATTTTACTCTCTTTTTTAAAGGTCAAAGAATTATTTCACATTAAGATATGGTTTTCCCATCCAAGTCACAGTAGTGTTGTGAAAATGTGTTAAATAATTACTGGGATGTGTTTGATCTTCTTATCTATAGTTGTATATCTAGCAAATATATATGGAATTAATGCTGATTAGATGCCACCTGAAATAAGTAAATGGTGGTTACATTTTAGGGCACAAAATGTTTGAGCTGGTGGGAACTTAAGTATCTAGTATTACTTTGATGATCTGAGAACAACTGGTGCTAGTCTAGTCTTTACTACATATGTAATCTTGGCAATTCATTTTATTATTCTAGTCCTTCGTTCCCTAATTTATTTTATGAGGAGGTAGAACTGGATGCTCTCCATAAACTTTTTTTCCATTTGGGGGGAGGGTGGCATTTGGAGTTAAGTGACTTGCCCAGGGTCATACAACTAGTAAGTTTCTGAGGTCAAATTTGAACTCAGGTCCTCTAGGCCTCAGGGCTGATGCTCTATCCACTGCACCACTCCATAATCTTATTTTAACAGTCAGCTCTTGATTTGTTAAGTAAAAAGGAAGGCTTTGTAAGTGAAGAGGGTCAATTTTGTTTTTGCTGAGATAGGCAAGTTATTGTTTTTTTCTTGCTCATTTTTCTGTGCTTTTCTTTCTCCCTTTTGCCCATGAATGGTGGAGAGAGAAAGAGAGAAAAGATTCTGTGAATGATGTCATAGAAAAGATAGATTTGTTCCAACCTCAAATCACTGCTATCAGGTGACTCATAAAACAGGAAGATGTATGTTCAACAAAAGTGTTGACTACCATCATGGAAAAAATTCAAGACAGAGCCCACATGGAAGAAGAATTTCCTATCCACTACAGAACTTTTCAAATGCTCCTGTTTGTAGACGGTATCACTTGGATTGATTTGAGGCCTAAAAAGAATATTTCAGTGCCTACTAAATGAGAACCATAATCTCTCAAAAAGCATTTCCCCTAATTGTAGGCACCTACCTAACTTCATGTATAGAACCAGGCTTGGAGTCAGGAGAAGCTTTTGAATCCTGCCTTAGGCCCTTATTAACCTTGAAACCCTGAAAAATCATATAACCTTTTTGGGCCTCAGTTTCCTAATTTATTAAATGAGAAATTAGGACTTGATCTCAAAGATCCCTTCCATAATCCATACATCTCATTTGACCAAATGTTTTCATCATTGTTGTTCTTGGTGCTGTCCAGTATTATTCAAGAAATCTCCATCTCTAAGACTGAAAAACACAATTGATTAGCGTGAGCTTTTGAACTTCCCTTAGGAGAAGCACATCTCCCAGTTTGAATCCTGGGCAGAGATGGTATGGATAGGATCTGCATAATTTAGTTAAGTCCTCTGACTACCTGTGTATATCAGCTACAATTTGATTGTGGATTCTGGGCCTCAGGGATGTGATTTCTTTTTTCTTTTAGGAAGAAGTTAAAACTACATCTTTTTTACTTAGTTCTTTTCTTTTTCTTCATAAATCTATGTCTCTTTTCTCTGCTGCTATCCACTCCTCCCTTTATTTCTTTGCTCTCCTTTTTTTGTGTGGCTGATTTCTTTTCTCTGTTCTCTTCTTCACATTCACCTTCACACTCCCTCACCCCACATGCCATAAAAAATGTAACAAAAGGAGAAGTAAACCCAAAATATAAACTATGTGAAATAAATTAGTACAAATATATTGTCATTATCCCTTGTTTCATGAAATATTACAAAACCTTGGATATTTAGAAAACTAAGTTCAAATTCCCAGCTGAGTCTTCTCTTCTCATCGCCCCCTCCACAAACCCCTCCCCACATACCTCTAGGCTCTCTGTTTTCATGACCGCAAGAGAAATACTACTATTATAGACTCTGTTATGTTTGAAGAAAAAGGTTATTCCAGGCTTGTAGATCTAAAGAGTGAGGAAAGCACCTCAGGGGCCACCTTGTCTAGTCTAATGTTTCAGATAAGGAACATAAGGACCAGGAGAGTAAGTGACTTACCCAAGGTCATAGAGGTTTCAAGCATTGGAGGTAGGATTTGGACCCACTTCCTGTGACTCCAGAGCTAATACTTTTTTTTTTTTGCATGTATCATGCCGTGGCCTTCCAATTCAATAATTGGACATCATTATTTAACGCAAATAAAATGTGAAAGCAATTTGCCCATTTTTTGTCACTGCTCTGCAGTGTGGCGTATGTACTTTAGACCCTGTGGATAGTCTTGATGGTCACCTTTCCAGTGTTTCTGCTCTCCTCAGAGCTTCCTAGAGGAAAACATTGTGAGCAGTCTCTACACAACAAAATTTGTTGCACACCTAGAACTCTTAAACATTGTACACCAACATTTTGCTGACTCCTCTGGGTAGTATTATTTCTATAATGAACAAAGGGCATCAAGATCTGGTCCTTGCACCTCATGCTTTGTTGTGAATGCCTTTTGGTTTATGTATGTCATGATCTTGCCATATTAATCTGACTGCTGTTGGATGCAATTTTTGGTTCTCTTCTTCCATATTTTAGACTTCTTGAGGGGTTTGAGGACGTATATGTCGCCAGTAAAGAGCGATCAGCTGCTTCCATGGGCAGCTCTCTCACAGAGGAGAAAAAAGGGAAGCATTTTTTGTGTCTTTCGGACAGAGCTTCACATGCAGTGTGATTTATGACTGCTAATAGAAGGGGCATCTGCAGGAGTGAAAACATGTCCTTTATCTCCTCCTTCCTGTTCTTTTAATGTTTAGTCTCAATTGGCTTAAAAGTAAACATTCATTTCTTTATGGATCTGCATATCTTGGGTTTTTCCTCTGATACTAAAGCATTGTCTCTGTGCTGAAAGTGTCTGAGATGTTTAATCTGCATTTAATCATCTGTGACTATATAGATCTTCATCTGTTATCATCTCCATCAAAGGTGAAAATGGAAGGGAGAGAAGAGGGATTCATTCATTTACAATAAGGACACTATTTCCTAGTAAAATTTTTTTTTGTAGCTTCTGTAGGATATGTGTGTGTCTACATACACACATTTAAGTGGAAGAAGAGTTTAAAGTAAATGAAAAGCGTTCAGGAAGCTGAGGTGAGGGGAGTATCTGAGTGGGTGAACATAGGGAAGTGTCAGGAACATTTAAAGAATCTGCTCTGGGATGTTTGCAAAGCTGTGTGTAGGAAGGGATATTTACAGGGAGGAGTCTGTTTGCAGAGATGGGGTCTAGGGTTATTGCTGAGATGGAGCTATTTGCCAAGTGGGGTTGGAGGAGATTTTCAGAATGTAAGGATTTGTGAAGCTGGAGGGGTGTGTTTACAGAGGGGGAGTTAAGAAGGCAAGGAAACAATAGAGCTTATTTGGGGAACTTGGAAGGAAAAGGGATGCTGAGTTTGGAATTTATTTTTTAAAAAAGAGACCACAGTTAAAAATACTAGTATTTTCCTTAGCTAATAATTATTATCATCTCTCTTACCTTCTAATGGATGGATTGAGGGCAAAAACTGAAACCAATCAATCAACAAACATTTATTAAATTCCTATTATAAACCAGGCCCTGTGAGGTAATATGGCTAAAGTGAGGTTTGGATCTCACAATCATTATTTTCCAATGTAAAACTTAACCTCTGTTAACAGTATGAATTTGCAACCATTTGGTCTAAAGTAGTATTTTTCAAACTTTTTTATTTAGCCCACCTCTCCAGCCTGTTCCCAGGGGGAAAAAATATCCTACAGAATTAATGGAATGATGAAGTTTCCTGAGCAGGTCTAAATTTTATTAACCATAATAAACAAATTATTTGCTCACACTGAAACAAAAGTATAAGCATTGTCACACTGTAAACATTAATATTACAAGGATTAGTGCACCAGCAATGGTCTTATGTAGTTACTTTGAGAGTCACCATTTAAAAGAAAAAATAGGCAGTAATGATAGTATTAATAATGATGCACTTAATACATATAAACAAGCAATACTGGAAGTAGGAAGTATGTTAAGAGTCAATAGGTCCCATTCCTTCTTTTAGTGAAGACTTATAGCAAGGCAAAATAACTTGCTCCGATCACACAGAGCAGAGACAACTTCGTTTTACCACTATTGCCTTACACAGTGCCTAGTAGTAGGAGGTACTTATTAATTGCTTGTTAATAGCTGGTGAAAGATCTGGACCCAGAACCAAAACTTCCTAATTTCCAATCTAGTATTTTTCCACTACTGATTTTACCTATTGCATACATTTTAGCAATTTAGAAGATTCTGGGGAAAATAAAATGTTAAAAAAAATATTAGATGAAAGAAAGAAATAGGGGAAAACACAAATGACAAGCCCTACATTTTAATTTTCAAGATTAAAATTCTAGGGGCTGCTAGGTGGTGCAGTGAATAGAGCACTGACCCAGAAGTCAGGAGGACCTGAGTTCAGATTTGGCCTCAGACTCTTAACATTTACTAGCTGTGTGACCTTGGGCAAGTCACTTAACCCCAATTGCCCTGCATTCCTCCCTCCAAAAAAAAAGATTAAAATTCTATCCTTCCAAATTAAAGATTCTATTTATATATTTATTATATTCATATATAATATATAGTATGTTTATGTTTGTATATATATTATATTTGTATTGTATTATAATAATATATTAATAATAAATATAATAATAATAGCTAATATTTATATGATGCCTTAAAGTTCACAAAGCATTTTACAAAAATCATCTCATATTAACTTCACAACAACTATGGGAGGTAGGTGTAATTATTCTCTTCATTTTTACAGATGAGAAAACTGAGGCAAGTAGAGTTTAAATGACTTGTCCAGGGTCACAGAGTTATCTGTCTGAGGCCACATTTGAACTTATTTTCCTGATTCCAGGTCTGTTATATTTGCATATCACATATGTATATGTGTATATGTATAGTACACCCACATATATGTGTGTGGGTGTAGATGTGTTTATATACATATTCAGTCATGAAAAGTTCAATTTTTCATGACTCCATTTTGGGATTTTCTTAGCAAAAACACTAGAGTGGTTTTTCATTTCCCTCTCCAATTTATTTTACAGATATTCATATAAATATTGTGCTGTGTCTATATGTACATATATACAAATGTATATATGTATGTGTTGTGCATGTGTGTGTGTGTATGCATGTGTCTAGATAGATAGATTGATGGCTACTGCTGAACTAAAGGTCTAGGTTAGGATGCTTGAGCCCTCTCCCTGTCCTTTAAGGGACCCTGTTTAACTCTTCACCCATGCACTTGGATCCATGTTCAGGCCAAGGGGAGGCTGGCTTCCTGTAGCAGCAAGCACCCCAAGCGTCCTCAGGGTTTGCAGCTACCACAGGTTCTTGGATCTGCTTTGTTAAAGGAAAGCAACTCAAAATGGGTTAACAAGCTTACTTTAATCAGTCAGATATATATCATTTACCTTGTTCAGGAGAAAAGGTCAGCACCCTGAACCTCAAAGTATACAGGCATAATTATCAAGACAGAAACATCAAGTAGACAGATTTCCGAACTGTCCAGCCATTACATCCATACCCAGTCAACATCTGGGTTTCCACATTCTGGGTTTTTCAAAGCCGGGGGACTCTCAACAACGGCTTCCCAGAATTCAGATCAAATTACAGAACACTTCTCAAAGTGAGTCCCAAAACAAAGCTACACCTCAGGGCTTATATAGCCTTCTGCTGGCTCAGAGAATGTAACAACCTTATTGACCCACTGGCCAATCAAGAAGTACCTACTGAAAAACAAGCCTCCCTCCCCAGGCTTCTGGTGCACTTTAGCCTAGGGGCAGGGAAGATCTTTAAAATTTACATTCGCATTACACTTCCAAAGACAGGAGTCAGGCTCTTTTGTCTTCATTGTTTCTGGCTTTTTATGCCAGAAAATGAGAACAACAACAAAGCTCAAATATGGCTCATGTTTAGGGTTTTCCCAAAGGAAGGAGTAGAAAGATATTCAGTGTAAAATGTGGATTAGTTATAAGATGTTTATTTCTTCCATACATGAGAAAAGCCACATGTATATGTGCACACACACTTCCCTGTGCATTGACAGTGACTTAAAAATGGATACAGTTACTTATAATCCTCATTATTATTGTTTCTATTATTATATGGATATTATAACATTTCACATTATTATTTTCCCAAAAAGTTGATACTTTAGTATTTAAACACAAGGTAGTTGTTGGTGCTCCTGAGTTGGTTCTATATTATCCTGTCAATTCCTTCCACTTTCCTCCCTCTTCTGTTGTTCCAGGCCAGGATTTAGGCTATCCCTGCATCTGGTGGTCCCTTTCATTTTGTCAGATGTGTATACGTACATACATGTTTGTGTATATATGTATGTGTGTGTATTCCTGTTTATGGTTTTCTCAAAAGGAATGGAATAGAAATATCTTCAGTATAAGATGTGGATCAGGTATAGGACAGTTAATTTTTCTATTACATGAGAAAAAACACATGCATATACATGCACACATGTACATACATCCAAGAGACTCTCTATTGGATGTATGGAGGGTATCTCCCACACCTGTTGAGGATCCAAGATTTTTGAACCTCTCAAACTCCTAAAGTGACTTTCAAGTCTGGAATGGCCATCTCTAGATTGCTGCTGTCACCTATAACCAGAAAAAGGAGAAGAGGCAGCTAGGGCCCTGAGGTCCAATCTCAGACTTTTCCAGGCAAAATATGTGCTTTTGCTACATGTGCTCATTGCACAATGGACTTAGGTCAGGCAAGAATGGACTACTCCACCTACCCCTCATGGTAGAATTACTTGCAACATGCCCTAAAGAGTTGAAGAGAGTATGCATTTTATTTCTTTTCTAACTCATGTCAGAAAAGTAGCCTAACTTCTTACTGCAGTCACAGGTGGGTAGGAGGACCAAGGGACTACCCAGGATTTGTAGCCAAATGTCAAGTGCTTATTTTTTCAGCATTAAGCTACACAGGGTCCACAGAATCACTTGAAGCCTCCAGAACAGCTCAATGTATTCTTTATGGAACAGCCTGTATAGGCCCATTGCCATGCGTGTTTTATATATTACAAAACTTCTGCTACATGTATGAAGGAATAAAAAAAGAAAATAAATGAAAAGATATTAACTCATTTAATATATACACATATGTGAGTACATATATATGAATAGGTAAGCTTCTATTTAAATAGATCTCAACAGACTGTTTTTCAGTCAAAGGTAATGAATGGACCCACCACATTTAAATCCTAATATAACATTCCCTGAGTTGCTGAAAGAGGAGGAAAAGGTACTGGATAGAACAAAGATGAGAAAAACAGCTAGACTGGACTATGTAAGTATATCTAGAAAGAGGAAATCCAAGCTAGAGACAACATGGTTTTGTGGGTATCGATGGATTCCTATCTAAGATAGCTGAAGAAGGCAAGATAGAAAGGGCATAGAAAAAATTTCAGATTTTATTAATGTCAATCAATAAAACATCAATATTACATATCTATATGCCTACAGTCCCAACCATACAAAATTGTTTAGTCATCTATACATGAATTTAGGGCATCCTTGATAACAATATTAGAAGGGATCAATAAAGCTTTCAGCAAGTGATACTCAACAATGGACTACTTTATTATCTGACAGTTAGTTGAAAGCGAGAAAATAAGATCCCACTGGACTTACTATTTATTGATAATAAAACACAATTTGATTCTGTAAAGCAAAACATCACCTTACATACTCTTTTTCATCAAGTTGTTTACCATCTATACATCAAGATCATTCAGGATCCCTAGGAATATATAAAAATAGAAATAACACTGTATTAAGAATCAGGCAAGGCATAAAAAAGCAACATGTGTGCTCACCAAAGGCATTTGCCACTGTGGTTGAGGAAATTCAATGAAGAGTCCAAATTGAAGAGAGATTCTCTGTAAATGATGAGGTCTTCCCAATGCTCCTGCTTGAATTTTTCTCTGTGCTCATTTCCCCATTGATTTGATTTGGTGCAGCTGTGTAGAGCAGGCCTTTAAATCCCTGTGAGTGGGGGCTGTGGGGGTAGAGAATGAAATTTTTCAATAGGTTGTTTACATTGTGCTTTGAATTTGTTTTCATTACCATGAATTCAAAATCACAGCAGTTTTGGTATTTACAGCTAGGGTGAATGCACATGCTTTTTGAAAGTAATCCGTTTTACTAAGACTTAGTAGATTGTATGTTTGGCAGATAAAATTTGAAAGAAAATGCCACTCAAAAAGGTTAAAAGGGATGGGATCTGAGTAGGATTTTTCACCAAAAAACATTTTTGTGATTCATTTTTTAAAACTGTTTTCTTCTATTAAAAAAAAAATATATATATATAGATATATATATGGTTACCTTGTTATTGCTGTTTTGTTGTTATTGTTGTTGCTGCTGCTGCTTTTGTGGTGGTTCTGTTTCTATGGCAAATGTTATCCATTAAAGATCTCTTCCTCACAGTGGCATTTTTTTGATGTGGGAAACATGCAGCCTTGGAGTAATGAATAAAAAGTCAGCCTGAGTCAGGAAGAGTTGGATTCTGTCCCTCCTTCTAATACACATTACTTGTGTGATCCTCTATTACTTAATTTCTCAGTGCCCCAGACCAACTAACTAAGACTTTAAACTGAAGAATGATTGCACATCTGCACTGATAGAAGCAGGAATTATCTATTTCAGTGGTTTTCAGAAGTTCAGTCTGTGGACCCAGAAATCCTTTCAGGGGGTCCATTAGAGCCAAACTTTTTTCATAACAATACTAAAATGCTATTTGCTTATTAAAATACGCCCCCCTTTTCCAACTACATATCTGTGTGAGGCTAGATTTTATTCATATACTTCAACCAGAACAAGATATCACAACAGATTGAATGCAGAAGCAGATAGGAGAGTCCTGCTGTCTTCTATCAAACCATACGTTGAAAGGATTTGTAAAAATATGTAAGAAAATGTCATTCTTCTTGCTATTTTTTTTTTAATTTTGGAAAATTGTTTTTTTCATAAAAATATTTTGTGTTAATATTTTTAGGTTTATTCATACTTTAAATGAATTAATATTTTAAAAAGCAATTTTAATTTCTAACATGGTAAATCCAGATAGATATAAATGACAAACTAAAGCACAAGGTTGTTGTGAAAATAAAATAAGATCTTTGTAAAGAGTTTCACGAACCTTGGAGTGCTATATAAAAATTCTCTATTGTTGCTGCTGCTGCTGCTGCTGTTAAAAGCCTTTTGGTCTCCTCAGTTTTTAAGTCTGAGGTCCTAACACCCAAAAGTTTGAGAACAGCTGCCAATGAATTTTGCAGGCCTGGACAAAACAAAAACAATAAACCATCATGGATTAGAAAATAAATGAAAACCTTTCCGCACATTTTAACTTCATTCATGTTTAGGTTTTCTCTGTGTTTTCCTTGATGGTGCTTCAGATGTACACCAGATGGATGCTGGTCTCTCTTTACTAGGCCCCTTCCATGGGTCTGTATGCAACTTACATACAAGTGGAGCCCTTGGGACTCTTACTTCCACAACAAAAGCATAAGGGTCTTGAGTACAATGAGGATTCAAATGTTAATTACGGAAGACTGTAGGAAGGATATTCAAAACATTTAAAGTCTGGGACTTAAGAAGTTAGGAAAGTGGAAAGGGTCTAATGCTTTATCATTTTATTCCCAGAAGTAGGGAAGTAGAGGAGATCTAATGACTACTTGGAGACAGGGCGATGGTAATTAGATTTTCACTTAAATCTGACTCCATCAGAAATCAGGATTAACAGCACTAAAGTCACAACTAAAAAATGACTTGTACATGCTAAGTAACCATTAATGATTTTAAAGATTGAAATGACTTCAGTGACTGAAACATAAGGCTTTAAGTTAAACTTTTTGAAAATAACCTGGTTAAATAATCAGGTATATACCTATAAGTCTGAGGCTTTATAGGGAAGATGAAATTTTACTCTGAATATAAATATTATAAATGTTGAGTAATTTAGAATATGGGATTAGCATTGAGAACTGAATTTATTTTGTTTACTTACTATTACTTATTGTAATAATAATAAGTATTATTATTATTCATTTTTTCTTACTTATAAGGTCAAATTCCTTTTAGGGGTGGGGAACTTGCAGCCTCAAGGCCATATGTGGCCTTCCAGGTCCTTGGATGCAACTTTATGACTAAGTCTAAGTTTTGTGGAAGAAATCCTTTTATTAAGGGGATTTGTTCTGTAAAGTTTGGATTCAGTCAAAGGGCCACACTTGAGGACCTAGAAGGCCACTTGTGGCCTTGAGGCTGCTGGTTCCCCACCCCTGTTAGCCTTCTTTGGTTATACTCTCTAGTCCATTTTGCCAATTATCACATTTTGTGCCTTTTCTTCCAATTGCATCCCTATCCCTGACATGCTGTTCCCATTCCAGGTCATTAGACAATATTTTATTTTTACAAATATAGTTTAATGATACCATCTTTATGAAGCATTTCCTAATAATATTGCCTATGTATATAGTGCTTTAACACTTACAAAGCATTTTCCTTAGAATTCTTTGTGTTCTAAGTATTATCCCTATTTCATAGATGAGGAAACTGAGTCTCAGAGAGGTTAGATGACTTGCCCAGAGGAAGTATCTAAGAACAAGTATCTGAGAGAAGTTTGGAACCCAGGTTTTCCTGAATCCAAATCCTGCATTCTATCATACTTTAGCAGCAAGCACCCCAGCATCCCCAGGGTGGCTGCCAATACAGGTTCTTGGATCTGCTTTTCTAAAGGAAAGAAACTCAAAATGGGTTAACAAGCTTACTTTAAACAGTCAAACATATACTGTTTATCTAGTTCAGGGGAAAAAGGTCAGCACCCTGAACTTCAGAGTATACATACAGAATTATCAAGACAGAGAAACAGATCAAGCAGACAGTTTTCCAAACTGTCCAACCATTACATCCATACCAAATCACAGTTACCAGAGAGGGGAAACATTAACATCTGGGTTTTTCAAAGCTGGGGGACTCTCAACAAAGGCTTCCCAGAGTCTCATCTGATCAAATCACACAACACTTCTCAAAGTGAGCCCCAAAACAAAGCTACATGTCAGGGCTTATATAGCCTTCTCCTGGCTCAGAGAATGTAACAACCCTCTTGACCCACTGCCCAATTAAAAAGTATCTCCTGAGAAACAAGCCTCCTGCCACAGGCTCCAGGTACACTTAAACCTAGGGGCAGGGAAGATCTTGAAAATTTACATTCCCATTACACATAACCACACTGACTTATATGATTGAAAAAGATGCCTGCACCAGGTTCATCCGGCAGAAAATGTTTTCTTACAAAAAACCCACAGCAACAACAACAACAACAAAATGTCTTAATTCAAGGACCTTATATTACCCTGGGGAATATGACATAAATGTGTAAAGACAGGGCCTTTTAAGAAGGGGAAGAAGACCAAGATAGGGAATGGAGGAGGATCAGGGCATAGGACACTTGAGTGGAGGCTTGAAGAAAGAAAAGATTCTAAGTGGCTGATGTAGGAGAGAATGTATTCTAGTCATGGTAGATGATCTTTGCAAAGTCTCAGAGGTAAGAGAGGGACAGAGACATACACAAAGAGAGAGAGAGAGAGAGAGAGAGAGAGAGAGAGAGAGAGAGAGAGTAAAAGTGGTAAAAAAAAAAAACTAGATTGCACAGTAGATAAAGCATTAGACTTAGGAGTGAGGAAGGCCTGCTTCAGATACTTGCTATGTGACCTTGGGCCAGTCCCTTAAGTTCTCTCAGACTCAGTTTCCTCCTCCATAAAATGGGGATAATAGAGTAACACCTATTGTAGTGCTTAAAAGGAGTGAGACAAAAGACCCCTGAGAGTAAAATTTGGAAGTGGATTTTATTTTCCATGGGACTGTTCAGGGTCAGGCCCAAATCAAACAGAGTCTGCACGGACAATGTGTTGGCTTTTAAAGGGATACCACGGGGGCAAAGTTTAGGTATTACGCAAGCAGAAACTTGCAGAGGCCAAGAACAGTGATCTGTTTGTACCCACCTCGAAATTCCCGCTGGCACCAAGTCTCCCTGACCCAGAAGCCTGTCTACCCCCACAGAGGCAGTTCGACTGGGCAAAGGGAGATCTACTGCGATAGGGCGGTACTGACCTGGCAGTCCACCTACCTCCCTGAGGGAGGGCAGAGGTGGGGGAATGGGAAAATCAGGCAGCCAGGCACAGCACTATCTTGAAGGGTTGTTGTAAGGATCAAATGAAATAACATAAAGTGCTTTGCAAACCTGAAAGTAATATGTAAATGTTAGCTATTACCATTTAATGTTGATAGTATTATTAATTGGAAGATCTAGATATGTTCAAGACAGTGACCTAATGATTGTTAATAGAGATTTTTAGTACTTATTCTATAACTTAGAGTCCTGAGTTGACTGAGGCTCCAGAGAGCTTAAGCCAGTAACTGTCCTTGGTCACTCCACCAATAAGTATCAGAAACATGATTCGAATTCCAGTTTTGCTGACCCAATTCCAGGGAAGTTCTTCTAATCATAGACTTTTAAAGCTGGGGGGACAATATCTTACATTGCTTTTTTTTTTTTCTTTTTGGAGGGCAATTGGGGTTAAGTGACTTGCCCAAGGTCACAGGGCTAGTTTTTGTGTTAAGTGTCTGAGGCCAGATTTGAACTCAGGTCCTCCTGACTCCAGGGCTGGTGCTCTTTTCACTGTGCCACCTAGCCATCCCTTACATTGCTTTTTGCCAATGCCCATTTTAGGTCAGATCACATTTGTCTGTTTAATTTTATTGATACTGTACCCCAAACTATCACTAAAATCAATGCTTTGATGTCTACATAGATAAAATGTATTTAGTGATATTATGGACTAAATTCACATTGGTTTTGTATTTGGGTATCTATGGGTTAGCAACAACAAGAAGTATTTATTAAGCACTTACTATGTATCCAGGCTTTGTGCTAAGTGCTAGAGATAGAAAGCAAAATCTGTAACAGTCCCTGCCTGCAACAAAGAACTTACATTCTTTTTTTTTCTTTTCTTTCTTTCTTTTTTTTTTTTTTTTTTTTGCTTTTTGGAGTAGGGAAAGTAGGGCAATTGGGCTTAAGTGAGTTGCTCAAGGTCACATGGCTACTTTTTGTATTGTGTCTGAGGGTGGATTTAGACTCAGGTCCTCCTGACTCCAGTGCTGGTGCTCTATTCACTGCAGCCACCTAGCCACCCCCAAAAACTTACATTACATTAGAATGGGGGAGACAACTTGTGCATAAATTGGCACCTACCAGATAAATAATAGTAGCCTTCCAGGGGAACTAGCACCTAAGGGGTGAGGTCTGCCCTCCTAGAGGAGGTTAGATTTAAAGGGCACCAATGTTTCTTGTTGTTCAGTCATATCTGATCCCATTTGGGGTTTTCTTGGCAAAGATCCTGGGGTGATTTGTCATTTCTCCAGATCATTTTACAAATAAGGAAACTGAGGCAAACAGAGTTAAGTGACTTGCCCAGGGTTTCACAGTTAGTGTCTGAGGCTGGATTTGAACTCATGTGTTCCTGATTCTAAACCCAGTGCCCTTTCTACTATACCACCTAACTGCTCAGTGATTCTTAGTAGTCAGAGAGTAGGTGGGAGAGTAGCCATGGGGGTCAGCCATTTGAAATGAGCAAAGACTGAACATGGAGGGATGTTAGAGAAAGATTTGGCCACTAAGGGAATATATGGCTTGAGCTAGGTACAGGAGATACAAAAACAAACTTGTTAGTAACAGTTCCTTTCCTGTGCTTTGGTGGTTTGTTTTATGCTCACATTACTACTGATAAAGTTTTCAAATGGAATTATTAAGTTTGCCTGATAGGCATTTTTTTGGGATGAGAGTCATTTTAAACAGTTGGGGGAACATAGCAGTGTGTTCATCTGGTTTCATTGTTTAAAATAGCCTTTTATGGAAGAGCTAACAGAGTGATTATCTGTGCCTGGAAAACTAAGGAAGAGCAGCTAGATAACCCATATCAAATTCAAGAATCATTGTTAGAGTTTGCATTCTAATGTTTTAAAAGGCTTAATGATTTAGGAGAGAAAGAAACATTTGGTTGATTTCAAGTGCCCCTAATCACAAACTCTTAGCACAGTGTCTTTCGTCATGCTATAAACTAACTTGTATTTGCTTATTTTATATATGTTTGTGTTTATTAATTTCCTATTTATGCTATATATTTGCATTTTGCACTTATATCTCCATCCTCTTAGTGCCTAGAATACAGTAGGCACTTAATAAATACTTCAAGATTGATAGTTTGAGGGGCAATGTAGTATAATGGAAAAACATTGGATTGGAAGTGAGATGACCTTCGAAGTGATGAGACCCAGTTCTTTCTCTAACTGTATGATTGATATGACCTTGGACAAGTCACTTAACTCTCTTATTTCTATTCCTTCCAGTTGAATAAGCTCAAAGATTCTAGTAGATGCATAAGTGAGAGACTACATGGTATAACAGAGGGATAATACTCGATATGGAATTAGAAGACCTGGGTTTGAATTTGGGCTTATAAATAAGGAAATTGAGATTTAAAGAAATTAAGTAATTTGCCCAAATTTTCTGAAGCCTATTAAGTGGTAGAGACAGGATGAGAACCCCACATCTTCTTACTCCTAGAATTCTTTTTGTTGTGTCATGTAAAAGGTTTTAAATGGGAGAATGACAAAAAAAAATCTGTACCCTTAGGGAAGTTGATTTGATATTATGGTGCCTTATCCCAATATTATTCTAACTTTAAGTCCCATGGTTTTGATCAGTGGCCCCCCACCCCCCACAAACACACACACATTTTTCATTGCCACTACGGTTTGATTCCTTCCCTCTTTATACCCAGTTTCTGTGGAAATTGGTCTCCACTTTTCCATGATTCTGCTTCCTAAGGTCAACATAAGACCCATTTTAATTTTTATTGCTTTTATCTTCTATGTTGTGTCTTTTCACTAAAAAGGTTTGAAGTAGCAAAAAGGGAAAAGTTACATACTCGTGAAAGTTTTGTGAGTTAACCTTATTCTTGACAGTTAACCTTGTTTGCATAATGTATTCCTGAGCTGTGTCTACTCACAATGTAGGGTCTCACATCTCTCACCTTCCTGCTGAGTTTGCTTACTCCAACTTGGCCTAACACTGCCAAGTCTAGGTTCCCAAAGAAGGACAACCATCATGTGTTACACTCAAACTTTCTTAGAATTCTGGGAGGTGACCCTATTGTGAGGGGATATACTCTTCCTACTCACCACTTTAGTTCTCAGGCCCCTACCTCTGCACTTCTATGTACACAAACCCAGTCACTAGAAATGATGACACATTTATATCTTAAAACATAATCATTTACTTGACCATCAAATGTAAGCAATAATTATCGTAACCTTATAAGTATTCATGTATTAACACAAATGCAACACATAAAACTGGGTCATACTCCCATCAATGTATTTAGTTAGCATCTGTTAGGAAGAGTGGGAATACAAAGAATAATTTACCCAAAGTCACCTAGGTACTAAGTAGCAGAGATCTTCATTCCAATCCAGGGTTTTGCCAAACTAGGTCTTACTGCTGAATTATATGTAATGTTGCACACAGGTCCAAGGTCCAAAGAACATCAAACAGACCGAAACTAAATATTAATAAAATTATTTTATTTACTATTTTTGGTATGAATTTTTTTTTTACATAGCAGAATTTTGTTTATGATTTTGGAGCCAATTAGATAGCAGTGGACAAAAAATAAGTAGCATTAATAAATATATGTGTGACCAAAATCAATTTTAAAGCTTCCTTTAGGTAACCATAGGGCATTGGGTCATCTTGGATGTCTACTCATGCCATTAAGCCCCTGTAAGTAGCACCACTCATATCTTGTTATCCATGAATCCTACTTCAAACTCACATTGCCTTCTTCATGTTTCTTTAAGTGCTGAGGGTTCTGACTCCTGGAAGTGTTTACCCTAGGGGGTGAGCTAGTACTAATGCTTGATACTTATGTGCAGGCAGATTTTAACTCAAAATAAAAGAAGAAACCTGATAATAATTGGAGCTGTCCAAAACCAGAATTGACTATCTTGAATGGGCAGTGAGTTTCCTAGAGGCTAGATGATCAATTGTTAGGGATGTGGTAGACGGGATTTATGACTGGTAAAGGGTTTGGACAAAAGTACTTCTGAGATATTTTCTAGCTCTAAAATTCCTTGGATCTTTAAGTCCTATAATCCATTCTTCTTTGTTCAGGTCTGTTTGCCAAAGTAAATGTAAATCCATTAGCCAGTTGTTACAGATGTTTAAGAAAAATGTTTTGTTGTTTGTTTTTTGCCTCTTGTTCAGCTAGTATTTAGATCTATTTCTTCAGTAGAGCTGAGGAGTTGATGGTAGCTGCCCACACTTATTTTATCTTTTAACAGCCTGGGACCCCTGTTTTTCACTTGAGGATACACTGAGCTCTTATCTTTTGTTTTTTTCAAATGCATGTTCCCTGTTGAAGTTCCCATAAAAATTGCTATTTCAAGCAAGCCTGTATCTCCTGGGTTATTGTGTTCACTGAGGTGATAGGTCCCAAATCTAATAAAAGACCTACTCATTTCCTACAATTCATTTGGGATTGTTTAAATGGTTTCTGCTCTCCTCTTCCCTTCCTTTCATCTATGTGAATTTTTCCTTTAGAAACCTTTTCTTTGAAGGTATACAAAACAACAACACTTTACACATACAGATGTTAATAACAGACCTTTGGTGCTAACAGTGAGAGCAGGATTAGGGCACCACCAGTGGTTTGAAAGAGGGAAAGAGACTGGAGGAAGTTAAGAAGCTATTACAGGGTTCCTGGTACAAAAATAATGAGTACTTTGTACCAGGACTGTAGAGACAGGAATAGAGAGGGAAGGGTAGATATGCATAATATGTCAAAGGAAGAATCCATAGGACTTGGCACCTGATTAGATAAAGGAGATGAAGAAGAGGGAGGAGTTCAAGATGACTAAAGTATCAAACTTGGGTAACTGAGAGAATTGTGGTTTTGTGGACAGAAATAGAGATATTAGGATGCCTAGAAATGCAGGATGCCGCACAGGTGTAACTGTTCAATGTTCTTCAAGAGCAAAGGTTCTTAACTTTTTTGTGTGTCTTATTGACCTCTTTGGCAATGCGGTGAATCCTCGTCACCGCTACATAATGGTGCCATGCCATAAACAAAAGAAATGCTCAATTGTAGTTAGAAGTTAATGAAAATACAGATGCATTTTTCAACCTAGTTTACAGATCTGTTCAAATCCATGGGTTTGAGGACCTCAGATTAATAGCCCATGCTCTAGAGGTTATGCTCTACCTAAGAAAATAAGAATTTTCTGATAGCTTATAGCACTTAACAAAGGTTAGGTATATCTCTCCACGAATAAAAAGCTGAGATGTTTGAGGGACATGGTCTGGAAGCACTTCCCATCTTTAAGTACTCCAAGTTATGATTGTTCTCTGGACATTTTTCTACTCCATGATAATTGGCCTGTTCTGACTGATATAGGTGCTTTATTAATTTTTTTCACAATACTGTTGACTTACCTGTCAATATCCATTTCTCAAGCCTCTTTGTTTATGGAAGAAATGCTAAATATATTTACCAAGGATTGAATTTGCAAACTTCAAAAATTTTCTTTTTAAGTAACATCTGTCAGCATTTGCAATAGGACTAGTAAGAGGGTCTTCCTTATGAACTGTTATTGTTCTTCAGTAAAGCAGGCTAATTAAAATGTTTTAGTAAAATTCCACACTTGTATCTGGTTAGGGAAGTATTTTCCATTATTAATGTTATTAGTTATTGTTTTAAAAGCATGCCTGTTTAGTTTTATCATTCTTTTGTAATCTGCAGGGTGATTTTATTGGGTTTATTAGTAAAAATTAGTCAGTCATTAAAAACACTTATTAAGTACCCATAATGTGCCAGGAATGTGCTAAGCTTTGAAGATATAAATGCAAAAATGTCAATTGCTACCCTCAAAGAGCTTACAATAAATCAAGAAATTTGAGCTTGAAGATCAGAATGTAAGATTTTCTTTGAGACATCAATTGACAGATGGTAGATATTGGCTTTGGTCTTTTTTTTACTTTTTTTTTTAGCTGAATAAAATTTGTTTTTATTTTTCTCTCCATTTTAATGCAGATTCCAACACAATTATGGCCGAGTACAGCCACATGCAAAACCAGCTGGATTTACAAAATGGTAGCTTAGAAGAAAGTTTTGTGGCGAATTCCCTTGAAAACAATTTCCAAGGCATAATGGATAACTTAAACCAGAAGAAATACACTTCTAGCCTAAGATTTAAAACTAATGGAGACTACTCTGGTTCTTACTTAACTCTTTCACAACCAATGTCTGCCAAGAGAAGTCCATCTCCTCTAGGGTCTGGTATTAGAAACACATCCTTTGCCAAAATCCAGGGAAGTAAACAGTTCTCTTGTGATGTCACTGACAAAAACATTTCCACCAAACCTCCCACTCCTTTTTTAGGTACTACACCCTCCCTTAGTGGATATCCCCTTGGGATGGCAGACTTTGATCACTGTGCTGGCTGGGAGGATGAAAGATCCTTGAAACTTGCTGATAAACTTCCTTATTCCAAGTACAGCTCAAAGAATAAGTCACATGAAAATGTCTACTTTCTTGGGGGTCTAGAAGGCCGAAAGGGATCAGGCTCCCTCTTGACTATGTGGAATGGAAACTCCATTAATGATGTTGGAATTTCACCTCTCCGGAAGTCTGGAGCAACAAGCATGCCCTCTAGCCCAAAGCAAGCCAGGAAGATGAACATTCAGGACAGTCTGACTCTTCAGCCCAAAATGGCAAGACAAAAAGAGATGACAGCTGAGAACACTGGTTCAAAAACCAGGAAATATTCAGGAAGCTCCCTAAGTCAAATGGGGGCATATAGCCGTTCACTGCCCAGGTTGTACAAAGCTGCTGAGAACCAGCCAATGCCACTCAGCTTGCCCCCAAGAAACTCTCTAGGTAATTCCAAAAGAAAGAAACTTGGGGAAAAGGATCTACCTCAGAGCATAACAGATGCTGACAACTACCTTAATTTTTCTTCCTTAAGCTCAGGGGCTTTGCCATATAAGAACTTTTCTTCAGACAGCAATCCGTATGTCAGTTCGACTCTCAGCATTCCCTCAAGCCCCCGAGTGGCTAGGAAAATGCTGTTGACTTCCACCTCTTCCTGTGCATCAGACGATTTTGACAGAATGCTATTCTCAGGAACAAGCCCTACCAATTCATATTCTCTTGGAGAGTTCAATAGATTATTGGCTGGCAGAAGGGACTTTTCTCGTAGCTCCATGGAGTTCGATGACACTGACTTGGAGAGCCTCAGACAGACTTCTGGTACTCCCCAGCCAGTCCTTAGAGAAAGGAAAAGCAGCATTAGCTCCATTTCAGGAAGAGAAGATCTGATGGATTATCACCGGAGGCAAAGAGAAGAAAGGCTAAGGGAACAGGAGATGGAGCGATTGGTAACTTTCTTCTTCTCACTCCTATCCCCTATTTTAACTACTTACCAAAGCAGCCCTCTGTGCTGTGCTGGGGTTGAATAGCCTTGGAGGTGGGGTCAGAAAAATATGTAGAAGTCTAGAATTTCCATCAGCTTTGTTTGTGCTCACAACTGCTGTCCTTATTGATTTCCTAGGTGTTCCTAATGTTCCCTATTATATTAGATTTTGTCATAATAGGTAATATGACATAATGGATAAAGTGCCGAGAGTTGAGTCAGGAAGACAGGTTCAAATAATTGTTTGCTGAGAGACCCAAGTCATCTAACTTCTCTGTGCCTCAGTTTCCTCATCTGTAAAAATGAAATGACTGAAGAACAACAACAACAAAAATCAATCAATTAATCAACAAACACTTATGAAACATCACATGCCAGGCACCACACCTGGTGCTAAGGATCCAAAGACAAAGAACATAACGATCTTTACTCAAGGAGCTTATTAGGGGAGACAACGCACACTATGCCAATACATATAGATTATATGCAAAATAAATACAGAGCTATGTGGGAGAGAAGGTATTAGTATTTGGGAAGAATAGGAAAGGACTTGTGTAGAAAATGGCATTTAAGGAAGAGAAGAATTCTGTGAGGCAGAGGTGAAAAGGAAGTACATTATAGGCGTGGGGGGTGCCATTGTAAAGGCACAGAAATGGAAGATGGAGTGCCCTGTATGAAAAAAAGAGAGAAGGCCAATCTGAATGTTGTTGTTCAGTCATTTCAGTCATGTCTGACTCTTCGTGACCGTTTTTGGGGTTTTCTTAGCAAAGATACTGGAGTGGTTTGCTTTTTCCTTCTCCAGATCATTTTATAGCTGAGAAAACTAAGGCAAAAAGGGTTAAGTGACTTGCCCAGGGTCACACAGCTAGGAAGTGTCTGAGCCCAGATTTGAACTAAGGAAGATGAGTCTTCCTGACTCCAGGCCTTGCCCTCTTTCTACTGTACCACTTAGCAACATTACCTTCTGGAGTATAGAAAGCAGAGTAACATATTACGAGGATGGAAAGATAGGTTGTGGACAAGCAGAGAAGGGGCTTTTAAAAAGCTAAACAGAAGAGATTGCATTTTATTCTAGAAGCAGTAAGGAGCCCCTGAAGCTTATTAAGTAGGAAAATAACATGATCAGATCTGTAATTGAGGAAAATCACCTTGAAAGCTGTATGGAGGGAGGCTTGGAGTGGGGAAAGACTCAGTAGAGAGATGAATTAAGAGGCCATTGTTACAATTGAGTCAAGATGTAATGAGGTCCTACAGCAGGGTGGTTTAGATAGTAAGTACCTCACATTAGGGACTTCTCTCAAAACTCCAGGGAGGCAGCCTTAGCCAGTACTCATGCACTTCATAAAACTGTCCTTTGAGAAGGAAAACAGCATTAGCAACATTCCAGGAGGAAAAGACCCACTGGATTATCCCCAAAGGCAAAAGAGAGACTTGAGGATCAAGTGAACTAATGCATGGGAGGTGCCCTGCAAGCATTAAAGTGCTATATAAACTTAGGTGATAATTATTATTCTAGCCAATTCTATTATTTTTCAAGTACCTGTTATGTGTTCAGTAAATGTTGTCTTTAAGAAAGGTAAGTATACCCTCCATAGCTAGAAAGGCATTGGTACTGATGTCTACAGACTGGAATCCCAGCTCTGAGCCATAGTGTGTATTAGGCAAATCACATAACATCTCTGGGCTTCTAGGAGGGGGTCATCTTCAGTTGTCCTTATCCATATCTGGCCACTGGACCCAGATGACTCTGGAGGAGAACGTGAGCCTGGTGACTGTGTAAGCCTCCCTCACTTAAATCCAATTCACATGCAAGTCATGGCATCACCTTCCTGTCATCTTGGTCCTCTCGGAGAATGAAGGACAAGCACCAGCAACAATTAAAATCTAAGAGCCGGACAAGGCAGCCTTTGAGGCTCTTTTAAGCTCTAAATTGATGATGAAAATACTTGAGGCAAGCATTTGCAATTCCCCAAAAGGTAACAGGAAAAAGGCAATTCTCAATGGATTTCTTTTAGGTCCCTTTTGCATTCTTGCAAATGCTTTTTGTTTTCTTTTCTCTTCCCATTTTCAGGCTGTGTGCTATCACTCTCACTACCATCCATGTCCTTGCTTATAGCTCCTCCTCCCTCCCCCATGTGTTCCTGTTTCCTTAAGTTAGCTGTTTCTAGTCTTCTGTGAGATTGGAAAAGAAGATAAAAAAAAGTTTGTTAGCAGTCGAGCTAAGAGCTTGCCAAATATCTCATTTGAGATAACCTGGGAGGTAGGTGCTATTATTTTCCCCGTTTTACAGTTAAGGAAACTGAGACAAGTCAAGTCACTTGCCCAAGGACCACATAGCTAGAAAGTATCAGATTTGAATTCTAGTCTTCCTGCCTGTAGGCCCAGCACCTAGTAACCCCTTGATTAGCACATACCAAGTGCTATAAAAATGTTTTTGTTGTTGTTATGGAAAAATCTGTAGGTTTCTACAAATTACTCTAGAGATCCAAAATTTTATTTTGGGCTGACTGCATTCATCTGTGGTAGCTCAATAAATAACTTTGTAAGGACCAAGGGCTACTTAGGGTCACATTTAATAAAGATTTTGCTATATAATTCAAGAGCACTGGGCTTGGAATCAGGAAGACTCATCTTCATGAGTTCAAATCCAATTTCAAAACAGTAACTAGCAGTGTAACCCTGGACAAGTCACTTAACCCTGTTAAACCTCAGTTTTCTTCACCTGTAAAATGAGCTAGAGAAGGAAATGGAAAACCACTCCAATATCTCTGCCAAGGAGACCCCAAATGGGGTCACAAAGAGTCAGACATGACTAAAAAATGACTAAACAACAAAAATATAGAACTTAATTTGGGAGATGGACAGGAGAAAGGAATAAGCATTTATATAGTACTTGCTATCTAAGAGCACTATGCTAAGAGCTTTACAAATATCATCTCATTTGATCTTCACAACGGCCCTTTGAAGTAGGTGCTGTTATGATATCCATTTTACAGATGAGGAAACTGAGGCAAACAAAGGTTAAGTGACTTGCCCAGGGTCACACAGCTAGTGAGTTTCTAAGGCTGGATTTGAACTCAGGTCTATACTGACTCCAGATTCAACACTAGCCACTGTGCCTTCTCTTGGCCAACTGGGGAAGAGTATAAATTAACACTAGATCTCACCAATCTCCACCTTTGTTTTTTTTTTTGTTTTTGTTTTTGTTATTTTAATTCTTTTTAGGTTTCCATTAAGCATTGTTTGAAGGTTACATTACTATGTTATAACAATTCTGTAGTTTCAGTACAGACACACTGCTGTTGATTATCATGCCTTCATTCCAAGAAAACATGGTGTTCATGAGCTAGTTGCAGAGGGAGTCAATATCATAGGAACTGACCTAAGCAGACACAGGCAGTGGGTCAGAGGGTGTAGATAGAGTAGGGAGCAGAAGCTTGTTAGGAAACTCGTGGGTGTAGTGACATTGTCATCATCTTAGGCTTTCATAGACCCATCATTTCATAAGTGTGGGTACCTCTATCCATATAGCTCATGAAGTTAGGATAGTTCAGCATAATTCACCTTTATTGTTACAGCACTGGGACTGGCTGATATCCCTACAATGTCTTTTGGTGTTGGGGGAAGTGTAGGAGGGGCAGGAGATGAGAGAGACATTCTTCTTTGTTGTTGCTTAGGATTAGAGTAAATCTTCTCTTATGGAAGGGAAACTCCCTTCACGTATGAAAGTGTTCATAAACGAGGGAAATTATGCTGTCTTCCAGATCTGATCCAAAGGAATTTCCTCTTCTTTAATGCAGCCTTCCTCTTACTGCATCCTGAGTAGAAGTGTTTTTGAAAGTCTTAGGATAGATTTAGAGCTGGCCACCAAGTCCAATCCTCTCATTTCACATATGAGAAAACTGACACTCATTGGAGTTAAATGACTTGCCCAGGATCACATGACTAGTAAGAGCCTGAGGCAGGATTCAAACTAAGGTCTTCCCAACTCATAGTTCATAATTATACCAAGATGATCAAAATATTTGTAAGTATGATATTCTTAACCTGGGATCCATGAACTTTCTAAAAAATATATTTTGAAAACTGTATTTCAATATAATTGGTTTCTTTTGTAATCTTATTTTATTTTATGCATTTGAAAGCATTATTTTGAGGCCCTAGCCTCCAAATAGGCCCTACCTCCAAAGGGGTCCATGACACTAAAAACTTAAAAACTCCTAAACTGGTAGGACTCAAGCCAAATGGTCTTCTAATTAATGTGAATGATATCAAAATAGACAGTTTAGGTCAAAGAACTTGGGCCTTTTAAGGTCTTATATAAATTTGACCTAAAGGTAAAGATGAATTGTTTCTGTAGCACCTCCTTACCTATCAGGTAAGCTAGGTGGCATAAGGCCTAGTATGTCGGACTTGGAGTTAAAAAGATCTGAACTATTTTTGCCTTACATGCTTCCTAACTAGGAGACCCTGGGCAACTTTTCTCAGCCCCAGTTTCCTCATCTGTAAAATAAGAATAATAATATCATCTACCCCACAAGGTTGCCACAAGGGTTAAATGAAATAACCTATTAGGTGCCTTGTGAACCTTAAAGCACTATAGAAATGCTGACAATTATTATTATTATCATTACTAGCCTAAAAAAAGTTCTGATTCTCCCTTGCCTGCCCACATCTCTCCATTCCATGCTCACTACTTATGGTAAATGTATCCTGATTTAGGGGCACTGGAGGATGTTCCATGGTGTTGAATAAAATTTTGCAAATTTAAATAATCACAAATGTACAAAGACAGAAAGCTATCCATGCAATCAGTTAGCAGACAGAACCCACAAGGCAACGACTGTCTTTGCACTTTCTAAACAGCACTTAGCTGGCATATTTGCAGACCTTCAGTAAATACTGAAGCATTTAATCATTAGCAGAGTAGGATTGCCAGCTGTCCCCAGCTGACCAGGAACAAAAGCAGAGATTTCATTTCATTTATTTATTTAATTTTTAGTATGGTTGGGTGGATTGGAAGGGAAGGCGATTTGGAAGACTCGATCTCCTTTTTCTTTAGCCTTGTGTTTTAGAATCTCAAACTCATGTCATGAAAGTAATCCTATATAGCATTATTTGAAGGGCCAGTATCTTTAATTAATACTTGGCAGCAAACTCTGGGCTGCTGGTCTGTGATGGCAGTACAAGCTGCTGCCTCTTGATGGTGCCACAATTTTACAAATTGTCACTTTGAGGGGAGTATGCCCTGAAATCCAAGCACTGCAGATTAGTTGTTCTGTTGAATTCTGGCAAGGGATTCAGAGGGTGACCTTATTAGAACCCGTTACTTCAATCATGGGAGATATCTTATTTATATTTTTAAAGGTTGAGTGAGTTAAATACTATGAAAAGTGTTTGATGCTTAAGTTCCCTTACAAGTATACTTCAGTGCTTCAGGAATCCATGATTCCTTCAAGGTAGGTACTTAACCAGATCTCATCTTCAATCTTTAAAAGTTTCTATTGCCAGAAAATCTAATACTCAATGGCAACCTGGGTATGAATCACTCTGCACTTGAAAAAAAGAAATACATTATGTCTTAAGATCCATAATAGAAAACTTTCCAGCTTGGCAGGATCTACAAAAGTTGACCTTCTGCCGAAATAACCTTCATGATCCCAGGTTCACATCCAGGTCAGGGAGAGGTATCAGAGGAAGAATTTAGTGTGGAATACTTTACTAGTTAAACTTAAAAGTAATGAGTAGTACTCAATGTGGAGTTAGAGAACCTGAGTTCAAATCCATTCTCTACCACTTAGTACTAGTGTAATCTTGACAAGTCACTTAACCTTTCTTGGCCTCAGTTTCCTAATCTGTAGAATGAGGGGATTAGTGTCATAAAGTCTCTTCTAGTTCTATGTCTATGAACCCATGAATATGAATACCTTGTTATATAGATAGATGGATAGATAGATAGACAGACAGACAGAACAAAAGATAGATAGATAGATAGGCCTATAGAAAAATGAGATGAAAGCTTACAAGGGGAAGGAAATCACTTATTCTTCATGCTATTGGTCAGTCCAATGTTTTTAAAATTACTTTCCTCATAAATTAATATATTTATCATATTAGTCAACTGTGTGACCAACTAACAGACTTACAGATTTAAGTGACTTTGGTGAATGGTTCTCAACTTTTCAGATTGTATTCTTTTTGTTTCAAGAAAAATTTAAAGGAATCCTCTCTATAGGGACTAATTTTATCAGACTTGTGTTATTTATTTAAAGAACTTAAAAATTGATGGGAATCTGATGAACTAATAATTGGATTGAGGAGAGTACTCTCTTTGTGAGGCAGCATTCTTTTAAAGAAATTGACTTTGGAAACTTAACGATTCACTCTAATAATGAGTTAGGACCTGGAGATTTTTTAAAAAGGCAGGATTGACTAGCAACTGAATGTTATGGAACAAGAACCCAGGCAAATAGCACCTTTCACTGTGACCTTTTATAGTCTAGTTCAGTTAAATTCTAGCCCAAAGTACTCCACAAATCTTGACTTAGATGCTGAGGTCCTATAATGTTAATGGGATATAAGATCTTTCCTGCCCATTAATAGGCCTCAGGTGGAGCCCATTAAAGGAAGCTTGCTTAGGGGAGGCTTTCATACCTTTTGTTAATTTCTAACTAGGCAGAGTCAGGAGGATTGTTTTGCTCTAAAAAGGTATATATACTCTGAAGTTAGCATTTTACTTTGGGACTTACTCATTGGAAGAGTGTTTTTGATTTGACCAGATACTACTCTGGGTAGCTGTTAAGGACTCCCCCTCCCCTGCTGTCCCTTTGAAAAACCCAGATGTTGGTGCTTCTCTCTCTGGTAACTACGTAAGTATTGCCTTGGTCAGACAGTTGGGTTTGTCTGTTGTTCTGTGCTAATTTCTCAGACAGTTAGAAGCCCTGTCTATTGGTTTTTATTTCTCTGCTTGTTATTTTCTCTTTTTTCTTTGTTTGGATTTTCTCTGAAGTTCAGGGTGCTGATTCTTCCCCTGAACTAATGAATGTAATTTAAAAAATTCTTGACCCCTTAAAGAACTATCTTTCCTAGTAAAGCAGATCTAAGAACCTGTGCTAGCAGCCATCCTGGGTGTGCCAATGTGTTTGCTGCTATAGTGCCTGAGGCTAGATTCAAATTCAGGTCTTTCTTACTTCAGATTCAGTGACCTATGCATGGTGCCAGCTAGCTGAAGGATCAGTAAGCTTCAGGGCCTTACTGTCACCTAGTACAAAATCTAACCACAAAAAAAAGACTGGGGTTTCCCCTTCAGTGATGAAAATACATTCCATTCTCAAGCCTGTGTGAAGGGAGTCTAGGAGGATTCCTTGCCAAGATGGGGTCCCTCCTAAATGAGTCAACCCCTACTTTTCCTGAAGGAGAAGTTTAAGGAGGTATAGTGAAGATGGAATAGGGTCCCAAACTGAATTCCAAAAGCAGGTTTAGGGGGTCAGAACAGCTGGAATTTGGAAGAAGTAATGCTTAGAATAGGGGCAAGATTGGGAGGATTGCTTATTGGTTTTGTTTGCTTGTTTTTACCTTTTTAAGAAATTATTATTATTATTTTGCTTTTTTAGAGGGGGGATGGGAGGGCAATTGGGGGTAAGTGACTTGCCCAAGGTCACATGGCTAGTAACTGTTAAGTGTCTGAGGCTGGATTTGAACTCAGGTCCTCCTGACTCCAGGGCCATTGCTCTATTCACTGTGCCACCTAGCCACACCAAGAAATCATTTTTGTAGGGGAGTGGGGAAGACAAAGAAATTGAGGAAATCACCTGTCTCTCCCAACCGAGTCCTGACCATTTCATTACTCCTCATGTTCTAAAGCTGGTGGTTAAATATTAAGGCCTGAATAGGTTTGCATTTTACAGCAAATGATATCTGACAAGACTTCTAGGTGCCATGTACATCTGGCATCTGGATTTGTCTAGCATGAGTTAAGTAACCTCCCCACTGTCACACAGTTCATTGAACTAATGACCAAGACCAGAACCCAGATATGACTCCAAGTCCATTGCTCATTCCAGTGATTTCCCCCTTCACTCTCATTTAATTCTGCCTCAGAATTTTTCTTTCCACATCAAATCTTGGCAGTATTTCAAGGAATTAAAGTGAACAAGCTATTCAGACTTCTTCATTTTTATTTCTCCTAGACTCACAAACCTGAAAGGAAATTTGAGAAGTCAAATCTGGTCCAACCTCTTCATTCAGGGAAGGTTAGAACCTAAATCATTCGAGACAAAGTATTGTCTGCATTATTTTTTAAGGATCTCCTGCGATGGAGAGTCCATGATTTGTTTTACCAATAACTCACATATACAAGGATTGCTACACATGTTTTTAATAAAGCACCATACACATCTAACTGATTTTGTTATATACATTACTGTCTTTCAAACAAGAAAGAAATAAACCCCTAAGCCCCAAACCTGGTTAACTTGATATAAATAGCAAAACAAAGGAAGTGGTCCAATGAGAATATGTTTGATTATGGGGGTGTATTTATTCCCCAGGGGTCTCAGGGATTAATTCTAGATGAAATTGGTCTTAGTTTTCTTCTTGCATATTGTTTGTACTCTGGTATTTCTACATCTGCTCTTTCATCACCCTCCTTATGACAACAAAGAACATCTGCAGTGGCTTCCCTGACTGTCCCTAGGTTAGAGTGATGGTTGTGCTCCTGCCATGGCTTTTTGTTATGGAAATTCCCACTTTTTCCTAAAGAGGCAGAATTTGTTAGTCTTTATAAAATGAAATGGTTCTCTTCCACCTTAAAAATTTGTTCAGTAATGGAAACAGGGCTAAAAAGTCTGAATTATATACATTTGATTCCATAGAAAGTCTTATTCTCATTTTTTTTTTTAGTGTTCAGAAAAAATTATGAAACTGAATTTTTTCATCTGCCATTAGGGGCCTGTTCTAATGCCTCAGATGACCTTGAGTTTTTGAAGTCTGTGTCATTAGAATGCAAGTTGGAAAGGCTTTAAATAGGATTTAAAAATCAACTGTCTCCTGAGGGCCAGCCTAAAAGCTCCTGTGGCAAGAGGTGGTATGATCTTTGTAGCTGATTTGTATTGCCTATACTCAAGAAATGAAACCTAAGAAATGAGCCCTTTGTTTCCTAGGAATATAAAGCCAAAATAAAATATCCTTCCCCCTTTTACTTTCTACTTTAGAGACAAAATATGTGTAATGGGAAACCTTTGAGTCAGAGGTAAACACCTGAGATGAACCTTTGGAAAAGTAAAACTTCTGAGCAAAGAGGAAGGAACCCCAGAAATCATCTAACACACTTCCTCATTTACAGAGGGGAAAACTGAGGCCTAGTGAGTTTCTTCCATTTTATTTTTAAACTACAACATTGCTCAAATATTCATAGGAATATGACAGTACAGAGTAGCCAGTATAGGTAGGGAATGTGGTCTTGGACCTAGATGTGAGTCAACTTTTAAGGGTTAACTTTTTAAAATGGAAGCAAATAACTCCAGAAAATAAATTTAAACTTGACATTCTTTTTCAAAATGAAGGTAATAGGAATACTTAAAAAGCCAGGAATAGTGTCAGTATATGACTGATTTTTTTTTTTAATGAGCAAAGAACTCTTGAAATTAGCGGCAGTATACCCAATGGGAATGTGTTCTGAAAGGAAACATAGAAGTGATTTCAGTCATGGTAGGGACATATAAATTCAAGGGATTTGCTGACACATATAGATGAATAATAACCGTCAGGGGAAAAACCTCTAGGTTGAAGCATTGATTTATAGGGTGTGAGGCAAAAAGCTTAATGCTTGGTTCACCTAGAGTATGAGGAAGGGCAGGATATGATAGCTACCTAAAATATGTGAATTATGTATATACTAAGGCTAAGGAAGAGCTGTCTAAAATGATTCCCAGTGAGTCATGAGTAAGAGTGAATGTGAGTAAATATAAGGATTAGGTGTACATATGTTCTGGGAGGGAAGAGATAGGAATGCCAGATGAGAGATCTGAGCACTAGATAGTAGGATGGATTTTTCAAGGCAATTTTATTCTGAGTCATTTGCCTCATTTGGACTAAATGTTACACATTGTGTTTTTTGATGAATTCGTTTCGATGGATAAGATCTTATTAAGAAGAACATGCATTTCTTTATACTCCTTGGAAAAACACTTCAGTTAGTTGATGGATCATTATGAAAGCTGGTGACAGCTCCTCTCCATTTTGTCTTTATTCCTCATGAATCAGGAAAAAAAAATACTCAGAATTACTTACAAATTTGTGCCCCCAGGGTAGAGTCTCTCTTCTCTTTACCTTTGGGGATCTGAGATTTGCTTGCTGAATAGGAGGTGTACAAAGGAAGTCATGTCTTCTGTGACTGGTTGTTTATGAGTGTGTCCTGATGATTTCTGGCATTGTGGATAGGGAGTTAGACTTGAAGTCAGGAAGACCTGGGTTCAAATCCTGCCTCAGACACCCCAGCTATGTGAACTCGGGCAAGTCGTGTTGTGGTTGTGGTTTGTCCTTTGTTATTGAAGACATCAGTGACATCAGGGAGATGATGACATGACTTGCAGTTGACTTTGATTTGAGTTATGTGGGGCAAGGTCACCAGCCTCACTTTCTCCTCCAGAGCCATCTGGATCCAGTGGCCAGATATCAATCAGGATGACTGGAGATGATCCTGTGGGCAATTCACGTAACCCCTGTGAGAATTATATTTGAGCCTTTAAGGTCCCTTGCAGCTCAAAATACATGAAACATTTGATTTTTTTTTCCTAGTAGGAACAGTCATATCTAAAACAAACATTTTTTTTTTTGAACTGTGGGATTGTGGAAGAGATACAAAGTAAGGGTTTTCTGGTTTTCTTCCAAGTCATATCTGACTCTTTGTGACCCCATTTGGGGGTTTTCTTTGCAAAGATGTCAGAGTTGCTTGCCATTTCCTTCTCCAGCTCATTGAGGCAAACAGGGTTAAGTTACTTTCCCAGGGTCACACAGCTAGTAAGTATCTGAGACCAGATTTGGGCTTATGAAGATGAGTCCTCCTGAGTCCAAGCCTACTGCTCTATCCACTGTGGCACCCAACTGCCTGTAAAACACTTTTTTTTAAAGCCAATTCAATATGCAAGGTGGAGCAGAGAGGAAAAGTCATCTGTATTCACTGTCAGCCTTCTTATTCCCTGTACCAGGATGCATACACAAGAGACAATATAATTAGTTAACCATGTCACAAATTTGATCTAAAACTAATATCCTATCTATAACAGACATTTTATCCTGAATTAATAATTCTGCTTAAGTTAGTATTTAGAAGGGCTTTAGATGGTTAATTTATATAGTTCATATTTCTTAAAATATGAGGGATGAGAGATCAGGGCAGATTAAAAAGGATACAGTGAAAAAATGCCTCTCTGGTCTAGGAGTTAGAGGGCTACATCTGAAATCAAGAAGACCTGAGTTCAAATCCTGCTTCTGACAAATTTTCTATATGACCATGGGCAAGAAGCAGAACCTCAGTTTCCTCACCTGTAAAATCCAGGTAATAATGATGAGTGTGTTGAAGACGTTAGTTATTATTATTATTAATATCACTGTTAGGAGAATGTGAGGACTTGGGTACTAGTTCTTCTTCTAAAAGGATGGTTCTGAGGCTTAAACAAGATCATGTATATCCTTATGGACTGATTGTACTTAAAGGCATCTTTGCCTCATGAACTAGAAGGCTTGGCTAATGAATGCTAAGTACTTAATTTCTTTTTGGGAGCCCCACATTTCTTTAAGGATCTTCTGATTTTATTTTATTTCTTTTTAAGCTAGTCTTCCTACTAAGAGATTAATTGGAATTTTCATTTAGAATGCCATATATGTTATTGGGGTACATTGGGAAAATTTTCAGTGCCTTGTATGTTAGAGTAATCCATTGAAATTGTTTGTACAGATCTCCATTTGGAATGCCCTCTGTGTTATAGGGAAATGGAAGAATTTTCATCCAGAACATCTTAGTAGCTAACCTGAAGGTTAGATTGTGACTGTCTGTCCAAATTGGAAGCCCTATTAGGATCAGACATTCCCTCTGATACGGGGAGCCTGATTTTCTTTTTCCCTTTTCTATATTGTCTTTGATTGAAACAAGGTTTTGAAGACACTAAGAAAACTGGTAGTCTTCTAAGAATGTTGTAAAATGATGTTAGTTTGTTGATTCTATAACCATGTATTTAGAGGTGTGTCATCTCTGGACCTACCAACTTATACAAGGCCTGGGCCCTCATGGATTAATTTCTTGATTGTTTTAAAATTGTTCTATGTGGACTTTGCCAAGGTACTGGGGAAGAAAAAGAACAAATTAATAAAGCACTATCAAAAATTGGAAGTCTGGACAAATATCCCCAAAGTACCTTAGCTGATTTGCTGGGAAGAGCAAATATTTAACTAGGGGGAGACTGGAGGGACAGGTTTTGGTACCTAAGCAGCTGAATTCTCACCCAATTTAGTTGATGTTATCATAGAGAATTAAGGAGTAGATAACAGAGGGAACAAAGTGTTAATGTGCTAAACTAGTGCAAAACTTGTCTCCACTCCACATGAAGTGTGAAAACATTTCTCTAATTGAATTGGAAGGAGAACTTGGCATTGACTGGCCATGGCCCCAGGGACCTGTTAGCCTTGGAAGCAGTCAAGAAACAGTTGAGGTAGGGAGGAGCTTTCTGGAAGCTGTAATTCTCCAAGAGAGTCATGGATAGAAAAGAGGTAAGAAGGAATTCTCTGTTATTTCACTTATCCTTCTTCCTCTCCTCTACCATGACCCACGTTATTCAGCAGTAGAGCTGCTTGTCCAGTAGCAGACAGGTCATCCAGCATGCAGCAGACATATACAAACACAGGTCAAACAAAAAAAAAAAGAGGACAGGAACCTTTGAAGATCAAGACCTCTGGCAGCAGAGAAGACAACTGACTGGATTCTAGAGAGAGCTAGCCCTGGCAGTCTAGAGAAGAGCTGTGGAGTAGAGTAGCCCTAGGCAACTGACCTGAATAAACTGCCTTGTAGAGATACTGCTTGGTTCTCTGACTCCAAATCCAGCCTTCTTTCCTTACCACCAGCCTGCCTCTTATGACCCTAGAGCTAGCAGGAATAGTAAATAGAAAGGAGTAGACATGAAGACAGGAAGAATGGAGGTAAAATCCTGTACACTTACTGGCTGTGCAGCCCGGGACAAGCCACCTAACTAAATTGTCTCAACAAAGTTTTCCTCATCTGTGTGATGGGTCATAGATGTGAAATGCTTTCCAAATCTTAAAGTACTATCTATAAAAATGCTAACTACTATTAATATTGTCATTATTGTATCAACCTCTAAGTTTCCTCAAGTCGTAGTATGTTTGGTTCTTTCGATCTATCCTAGCATAACTTGGTTTCAGATACCTTCACTCTCCCAGCACCTTTATTCAGGGTTTACTCCAAGCTGTCTCTGAAGATGGATATGCTGTGGAGGGATTAAGAACAAAGTATATATTAATATGCAGTTTTCCACTCCTTTCATTCTCTCAGATAATTGAGAGCTCACTTTTATGTGCATGGAGAGTAGGTATTCAATCCACAGGTGGCAGCTAGATGGCTCAATGGATAAAGTGCCTGGCCTGGAGTCAGAAAGACTCATCTTCCTGAGTTCAAATCCAGCCTCAGACACCTACTATCTGGGTGACCCTGCAAGTCGCTTAATCCTGTCTGCCTCAGTTTCCTCATTTATAAGATGAACTGGAGAAGGAAATGGCAAACCAAACCAGCATCTTTATCAAGAAAACCCCAAACAGGATCAGGAAGCTCTTCACCTAGAAAAGTCTTTGCCAAATGTTAGGTTTTTAAAGTAGGAGTTTAAAAAGGAAAAGTCATTGGTCCTGATCTGTATTCGGGGTGAGGAGAAGGGGGGGAGTTATACATTATCAAAAAGTCATGTATAGAATGGAAGAGCCCTTAGACATAGCATCACTGGATCATAGGTTTAGAAGGAACCTCTATTCCAAGGAACAACTATTTAGAACTAGAGAGGACCTTTGATATCATCTAATTCAACCTCTTCATTTTACATTTTGCAAACGTGGAAACTGAATCCTGGAGAGGTTGAAGTGACTTGGCCAGTTCACACAGATAGTAAGTGGCAGAGCTGGGATTCCATCCCAGGTTCTCCAATTCCAGATTCAGAAGTCTTTCCATTACGCCACTCTGCTTTCCAGGTCAACCTATAGTCTGACTCCATTTTACTGTAGTCCATATGGTGTCTGGTGACTTTCCAAGCTAATAAGTGGCAATGCTGACCCAGGTCACAAATTATTAGTACATCATCAATAAGAAATATTTATTAAGCTTCTCCTATGGGTAGAGAATTCTATGATCTGTATATAAGCCAATCTTTTTTTAGGCAGACACCTTGTGTTTTCCAGACATGCCGCAACATGTGAAATATCACACTGATGTCAATCTATTAGGTCCTGAGCTTCCTTTATATCTGGTCTTTGCTGACTCAGATTTTTCTTTTTCCATCTCCTTGGTTCTGTTTTGTGTTCTGTATTCTTTCTGGGATGACTCCCTTGGAACAGTACAGAATTGAAGGAATTATTAAACCTCAGGGGCTTGCTGAGACTTTATGTGAAGAGGAGGAATGAAAAGTCTGTGCACAAAGCCTAACCCATGCTAAACTATCCCCAAGCATAAAACATCCAGATTCCAAAATGTGGTCCTCATATCAACGTGTCCTATACTAAGGGGACAGACAGCCAAGAAAGATATTTCGATGGCAACTTTTTCAATCAATTGATGGAGCAATAGCAAGAAAGGTAGATGAATAGCGAGGAATGTGTAATAATAATTACTCATTACTCCTCATATTTATGGAGATCTTTAATCTACCAAGAGTCCTACTCTTAGGCTTCCTGATGATGTGGGTGTAAGCCTGGATCCTTAAAGTCTGTACCAACTGGACATAAACCTGCCAAACTGGAAAGGATTCAAGGATGGGCTGACTGCCACTCTAATTACAGCCCTTATCACCTCACCCTTGGATTATTTCTGTAGCCTAATTGTGGTTCCCCCACCTCTTCCTCTTCTAATCCAGCTGCATACTGCCATTAGATCTACTTTAGAATGTTGCATAGATAATTTTATGATCTAGTCAATGCAAGTAATATGTCCATTGGTAGGTAGATAGTTTGGAAGGTGGATAGAGCAAGACTTTTTTTCTTTTATGATTCTATGATCTCATCAATGCAGATAATATGTCTACTACTAGCTAGCTAGATAGATAAAACATTCAGCACTTACTCTGTAGTAGGAGCTAAAAGACAGTCCTTTCCCTCAAGGATCTTACTTTCTAACGGGTGAGGACAGCACCTAAAAGGGAACTAAAAAGAAGGACAAGACTGAAAAATTGTCAGAGGGTTATGGGCTGAGTTGGGTTTGGTTCAGATTCTGGTCCATATCCTTAAAGGATCATCCCACACACTTGAGGTTCCTTAAACATTTTGTGGGTATTGTTCTAACTTTTAGGCTATTCATCCCTTATCCTTCATTCACATAATAATGATTGATCCAAATTCATAAACATTTATTAGACAACAGTTATTATATGAAAACACTGTGTTAGGTGCTAGAAATGTAAAGACGAGAAGTGACACTCTTTTCCTTTGAGGAGCTTTCTAGGGAGAAAGATAATCAATTCCAAAACCTTTTAGAATACACCCAGATTTTTGAGACTGTATAATACCAGGGAGATTGTTATAAACAAAGAAAAAAGTGCTTAGGAAATTTTAACTGGGGAGAGAAAGCTTTCTGATAGATGAACTTTGGCCTACCTTTTTCTTTCATAAAAGGCAGTGTGATACAGTGAGTATAGCACTGACTTGGAATCAGAAAGACCCGAATTCAAATCCTGCCTCATACACCTACTGCTTGTGTGATGCTGGACAAGTTGCAACTTATGTGAACCTCAGTCTTCTCATTCATAAAATGTGGAGGTTGGACCCCATGACCTCTAGGGTCCTTTCTTGTTCTAAAATCTGTGATACTACCTCCCAGGGTTGGTTTTGAGAATCAGATGAGATAATGCAATAATCTTTTCCACATCCTGACTTTCCCCATCGCAGTTTCTATATATCCCAGCTCAGCATAAGAAATTGAATGGGAATTCGGGGATAGTTTTGCAGAAGCTGCAGATGACATGTGAAGGCCAACATATAACGCAGAAAAATACATAACCCATATTTTACAACAAGGAACTGTAAATACCCCATAAAAGAAAAAAAAAATCATACTTCTCTGGTATGAAGAAAAGGCCAAAAAATTTTACAAGTATTTTCCAGATTGTGCAGAGGTGGGGGGTAGGAAATAGGACTGTGTCTCTAACCCCACAATGTGGAAGGGATAATGTCCACCTTTAAAAATCTTATATAATTGGAAGTTATTTGTTATCAATTAATTATTATAATTTTTTTAATCTTGTTCAGTGAGATTCAGTTAGACAATATCCTAGGAAAAGTTGCTGCCTCCTATTTTATATTTAATATTCCACTGACTGTTGCACAAGTAGATAAAATAACTACTTTTTTGTAGTTAAATAAAAGTAGCAGGATAAAAGCATATCTTCAGGAGGGCAGCTGAAGAATGCTTGGTACAGCTCTCGAAGCAGACATGTTGACCAAGATGGTATGTTCTTTGTTCTAGCCCTAAACAATTTTGATTTCTTCTGCCACAAGCTTTTTGTTCAATGTAGTTTGGAGATTATGAGTATTTGATATGTTTCCTCATCTGTAAAATTGAGGGGGTTGGGCATGACCCTCTCAATCTTACGACTTTTTTTGACCAGTTCTAATGCTATGATCTAAGGAACATAGAATATGAGGAAGATGGAAAAACAAAAATATTACATTAATGAACAAAAACACCAAAGTTCTTTGCTTCATTAAGGCTTTTTAATCTCTCTCAGCTCATTAAAGTGAAAGGTATTTGGGGGAAAAATAAGTATCTCTACAAATTTAAAATCTTAGTGTTTTAGAGAGGAAAGGGATGTTAGAATCTCTTCCATTTGCTCATTTCTAAGTGAGGATATTTTGAATCAGAGAAGTGAGAAGTCTTGCCCAAGGTCATACAGTTAGTGACAGAGTCTGGCTAAAAACCCAGTTAAGATTAACTCACATCTGGTCCTTGCACACATAGCTTTTTAAAAAGAGATGGATCATAGAAATCTATCTAAACCTCCCTCTAAATTCTGAAAGAAGGAAAATTTATTGAGTATGAATGTTTTTATGGGGCATCTAGGTGGTGCACTGGATGCAGCACCAGGTTTGGAGTGAGGAAGATCTGAGTTCAAATATGGCCTCAGACACTTACTACCTATATGACCCTGGGCAAGTCATAAGTCACTTAACCCTGTTTGCCTCAGTTTCCTCATCTGTAAAATGGGCTAGAGAAGGAAATGGCAAACTTCTCCCATATCTTTACCAAGAAAACCCCAAAGGAGGTCACAAAGAGTCATAAATACCTAGAAATGACTGCAACAACAGTTATCATTTCATATCTAGACCATGGGGTCATGTAGAATTTGACACAACTGAACAAGAGCAAAAACATTTTTATAGCTCTTACTTTTAGACCAAATTTATTTTGATTTTTTGTTTGTTTTTGTTCTTTTGGAGGGGGGAAGTCAGGGCAGTTGGGGTTAAGTGACTTGCCTAAGGTCACACAGCTAGTAAGTATGTCAAGTGTCTGAGGTCAGATTTGAACTCAGGTCCTCCTGCCTTCAGGCCGGTGCTCTATTCCCTGTGCCACCTAGCTGCTCCAAATTTGTATCCAAATTTATGATATATTAGAACTGTTCCTTTTATACCCTTGAAGCATATTTTTATAATGGCATAGGAATTCAGAAGACAGGGAGGACCCAGTGAGAACAATAGTGGTCAGGAAACAGGACTTTAACCAGGACTTGTTAGATGGGATTTGGATAGGTGGAGTCTGGGCATGCCAGAGAGCTCATGAATGTCCCCTGGAAAAGAGCCAAGGAGAAGATTAGTTTTAGGTGATGGTGGATGGAAGGAATTGACTTGGTGCACAGTGGGCTGAGGGTGAGGGGCAGGGTAGGACATTCATAGATCAGGGTGAAGAGAGTTGAGGAGACACTTGGCTTGTATTAATTTTTTTCTTACTGTTCTGGGTTTTCCTTAAAAGGTTCCTCTGTTACACAGACCTCTGTTGGCCCTAACGCACTTCAGCACATTAATTTATTTATTTTTGGAGCAGATCATAAAGGGCTCACGTGACTTGGTTTTCTATGGATATATATGTATATATATATATATGTATATATATAACTGTGTGCGTGTGTGTGTGTGTGTGTGTGTGTATTTCTTTAATCTTTGGGCAGCCCTCCTGCACTATGCATCTGATTCAGACTTGGACAAATTGGCTGTGAATGGAATGATAAGAATAGAGAGCGGTGCATACCAGCAGACCAAACTTCCTGTGCTCAGGCCTTTGAATACTGTGTTTCACAGGCCGAAATAACATTCCTATTAACACTGAGATCGCTTATTCTCCAGTGACTTAAGCAATAGCATTGGCTTCAACAGAAACTATTTTAGGAAGGAGATGTAGGAGGAAATATGTATCCTGGGTTGTTCAGAAGTTCCTTATGCATTTATCAAGATACTAGCACTCACTATATTCTTTTAGATTAAAAATTGGTGGTTTCCAAGTTGTCCAAACTTCCCAATGCTAATTTCTACATGCCATGAACCCTAAAATGTGATTTGAAAAAAAAAAGGCTGTTCTGGATGTCTTTTGTTGTTAAGTCGTTTCAGTTGTGTCTGACTTCATGATTTCATTTGTGATTTTCTTGGCAAAGATACTGGAGTAGTTTGCCTTTTCCTTCTCCTGCTCATTTCACAGATGAGGAAACTGAGGCAAACAGGGTTAAGTGACTTGCCCAGGGTCACACAGACAGCAAGTGTCTGCAGCCAGATTTGAACTCAAGGAGATGAGTCTTCCTGATTCCAAACCCAGCACTATATGCCACCAATAATTGACATTTATATAGCACTTGGCCAAATGCTTCCCTCACATTATCTGAGCTCCACAACAATGCTTCAAGATAGGCACTACAGGTATTATTATTCCTATTTTACAGTGAAGAAAACTAATACTTAAAGAAACTAAGTGACTTGGTAAATATGGAATTCATCTATCATTATACATTTGTCAGAAGCAGAATTTGAATCCTGATCTCCTTGACTCCAAGTCCCCTTTGATCCAATTAACTTGAATTACAGAAAAGAAATTTTGTGGAGAAATGCTAGACTGCAAAACAGGTGCTTTTTTGGGGAGATGGGGGTGTTTTAGGAGGATTTTTCCCCTGATGCAGTTCGATGTGTATCCTTCTATTTCCCCACCATATGCACTTATTCGTACCTGGATTATCAATATAGTACATGTATTCCCACAGTTTATTTTTTCCTAGATGGTTGGAACAACTTTAGCATGACAGTTGATTGTCATCCTGCTGCCCTGCTCCCTCCCTCCGTCCCTCTTCCTTATAAAGCCGAGGTGGATAGGACTTGGCATTAGCTGGAGCCGGGACAGCAGCTGCAGAGATACACAAGCAGTGAAGTTGCTGCACATATTGAGTACAGAAACTTAGGAACAAAGTTATCTGTTTTAAGGATACTTGTCATGGGAACAGACTATGAAGAGAGAGTCGGAGTATTGAAGAAATTCAGGGAGTGAAAGAGTGAAAGGGAGGTGGGCAGTCACAGTGATTTATCTGAATATTCTTTTTGATCCATTAATGTATTTTGTCTTTTAGAGGAGAGGCAGAAAGTCAAACACTCCTTAACTGATTTGCATGTGCAATTATTGCATTTAACTGATTTAATTGGGGCAAAGGTGAGGGTAGGAAACTTTTTCTTTGCTGTTTGCTGCCAACTTAAATATTAATATTGGTGTTAGTCTTTGAATTAGCTGCCAACTGGTATTTGAAAACTAAGCAGACTAGTGTTCGCTTCATTTGTAGTTTGGTTCCTGTGTTATTTTCAATAGGCAGACCTCCAAAGGGTTTTGCTTTGTTTTGTTTTGTTTTGTTTTGTCTGCCCGTCATGCAGAAAAGGTAATGATGGATCCAGGCTGGGAACCCAGAAAAAAAAAACAAAAAAAGTAATAGTACAAGTGGTAGAAGTGGTGATGGTGGTGGTGGTGGTAGTAGTAGCAGTAGTGGTGGTGGTGGTGGTAGTAGTAGTAGTGGTAGTGGTGGTAGTAGTAGTAGTAGTGGTAGTGGTGGTAGTGGTAGTAGTAGTAGTAGTAGTAGTAGTAGTAGTGGTGGTGGTGGTGGTGGTGGTGGTGGTGGTGGTGGTGGTGGTGGTGGTGGTGGTAGTAGTAGTAGTAGAGTCTGGCAAAATGTTTTCCTATTTACATTAGAATTAATACAGGGGGTGAAACTATCAAGGTGAATTTTTTTTCTAAACTAATTCTTCCTTGGCTTATATATAGAACACTACATATTCTCAAGTTTTTCTTGAGGAGTGTAATATCCTCCATTTGTCAAAAATATGCACCATTGTTTTCTTAAAATTAAATCATAATTTTGCCCAGGGAGCCCAGACAAAATGCGTAAAATACAAAGAAAAGTAAGTGAAGGTGACTACCACGTATATTCATTGATTTCTCTAAATAGATTACTCTGTTTCACATGATTGTACATGTATAATTGATATCAGATTGCTTGCTGATTTGGGGAGAGAGGAGAGGAAAGAGCGAGAGAGAAATTTGAAACTCAAAATCTTATAAAAAGTGAATGTTTAAAACTATGTGTATAATTGGGAAAAGGTAAAATACTATTAAGTGGAAATAAAATAAAATAGATTACTCAGTCAGCATTTCCAATAATTTGTTATCTGTTAGATTACTCTGTTTTCTCCATTTTGGCAAGGCTAGACATGGCTTAATTGTCATCCAATGTTTAGAACACCAGAGTTACTTTAATTTCTATTAGTTCACCATGTGGTGATAATGAAGTAATCTTTACTTCAAGGAACAGTATCCTGGAAAGGCCTGAAGCTTTTTTGAAACAAGAATTCGAAGAGAAGTGAACCCAACTTTTGAACTGACATGTTCTCTAGAGCCTTCTTTCACAGGTGACAAACAACACGACTATTTCTGTAGCAATTCAAAGCATAACTTTAAGCCTAAGTGTTATGAAACTGCCTTTCTGAAAGAGCCAGATGTTTCTAGAGCTGGTTGTGAGAGTAGAGAATGAGGGAAAGAGAAGAGAAACCCAAAATAATTAAGATGTACTGATAAAGTCAAGAGAATATTCACTGAATTACTTTGTGTTTAGGCAGTGCAATGAGGTTAACACAAAAGAGTATTAATGATACAACTGAAATGTGAAGAGAAAGGTTGTCTGTAATCTATTTATCTATCTACCTATTGTCTCTGTCTATCATCTATCTTATCATTTATCGATCTTATCTCTATACCTATCCATCTTATCTATCTTCTAGTTATCTCTTATCTATTGATCTTTCATCTATCTAGAATCTATCTTAGTTATCATCTATCCATCTGTTTCACCTACAAATTCATTTTTCTATTTTTTATCTATTTCTGTTTTCTATCTATCTCTTTTACTCTTTGACTAATAAGTGACTAATAAATACTGGAGTAATCATGAAAGCACTGAGTGTCTGTGATGTGGGATTATTATAATTATCTGAAAATTGTTTTGTCCCTGGAAGCCTCACTGATTTGTCCTTTCACTCTCTTTCTACACCAGGAGAGACAGCGCTTGGAGACGATCCTTAGCCTCTGTGCAGAATATACCAAGCCAGACAGTAGCTCGATTGCTATGACCACTGTTGCCGATGTGCAGAAGATTAACAAAGAGCTTGAGAAGTTGCAGCTTTCCGATGAGGAGTCTGTGTTTGAAGAGACCCTGTTACCTCCAGAAACAAGATACAGGTGCCACCGGAAAGCCTCCATTACTGATTCAGAGTTGTCAGGGTTCAGTAGCCTCAGTCAGAATGCTACCAGCTTACCTTCCACAAGGAGTTTCAGAAATGATGAACCCTTCAGTGACCACACCAAGACACCCCCATTACCTTCCTCTCTCTTATTGAAGGCTTCCAGTGAGTCTGCCTATCTAAGTATCGTACCAAAGGTAATACTATTGGAGTAAAAAAAAAGTACACACTGCTCTAGTTACTGCTCATGCACTAACAAAATCTTTTGAGCCTCAACAGTTCTAGTTTTCAAGTCATTTTTAAGTGAAATATAAAGATCCAAGCAACTTTAGCAGGTGTTCTGGTTGACGTAGCAGTAGCATGCTGGGAATTCCTTAAGTGAAGTTGAAGGAAAATCTGATGGGAATTTCTAATGTCATCTATGTTGAGCATATTTCATATGTAGCATTTCTTAACTGAATGCCCTTTTGCCTTGCCAAAAAGTCACAACTCTGTAGAAATTACTTGAATGCAATGTGAGAAGGTGACTCAGGATATAATTCAATCTAACAAGCACCTGTGAGGTATTAGGTACTGTGCTGGATGCTGGAGATACAAAGACAAAAACACAACAGTCCCTGCCTTACAAAAGAAATTCCATTCCACTAGGGGATACAGCATGTACACAGATAAGTAACTCAAAATTATGCAAGATAAATGCAAAGCAACATTGGTGTGAGTGAGAGGAGAGTGCTAAGGGCTTCTTGTATTGTAGGAAGAGATGCTTGAGCTAAGCTAAGCTTGGAGTTCCAAAATGTGGGGGTGAGAAGGGAGAAGGTATTCCATGCATGGACAAACTGTGTATAAAGGCAGAGGAAGGAGATGGAGTACTGTATATGGAGAATAACAATATATGGAGGAAACGAATATGTAATAAGTCTGGAAAGACAGATAGATTAGAGTCTGATCAGGGATGGTTTAAATGTCAAATGAAGGACTTTGTGTTGTATCCTAGGAGCAACAGGGAACCACTGAGGCTTCTTGTGCACAGGAATGACATAGAAAGACATGTACTTTAGGAATATCAAATGAGCATTTATATGGAGAATAGATTACAGAGGCGAGAGTCTGGAGATAGGGTGAACAGTTATGAGGCAGTAGTCCAGAGGAGGAATAGTGAGGGCCTGATTGAGGGGCTTTCTGAGTAGAGGGAAGAGGACATGTATGGCTGTTATGGAAATAAAATTGACAAAGAGGTGGCAACTGATTGGTTATAGAATGCAAGAAAGAATGAAAATTGAAGGTAATTTCTCAGTTTTAACCTAGGCAATTGAAAAAAAATAGTGCTGCTCTCCCTAGAAATATGGAAGCTAGGAGAAGGGGATGGATTTAGGGAAAAAGATAATTTATATGTATATACACACACACACACACACACACACACACACACACACACACACACACACACACACACACACACACACACATACTCTGTTTTGGACATGTTAATCTGAGATACTTGTGTAACATCCAGTGTTGGGGGGAGGGAGCATCGAGATGTTAACCAGACAGTTGGAGATATGAACTGTATCTCAGAAGAAAGATGAGGGTGAAGTATGAAGATTTGGGAGTCAGCTGCAAAAAGACAATAGTAGGGTCCACTGGATGTGTTATCACCAAGATGAATAAGGAACCGAAGTTGCCCCTATTGTCATGACCTGTCACCTATGATGTGGTGCCCTCAGTCTTTCTGCTCCACTGAAATTCTTCATTTGAATTTCACCATGTATCTTTTCATAGTTCTTTGTTAATTGAAAATGTCCAAGATTTATTTCCTGGAATCGAATTACACAACTTTTCTAGTAAGATTTTACATAATGAAAATTTTTGAAGCAATTGTTCTTAGTGAACAGTCAACAAACATCTGCTAAGCCCTGGTTACATGACAGACACCTTTTTGGAAAAAGTCCCTTCAGAAGAGATAGCATGTACATATGTTTATATGTACAAAATAGATACCAGATTACTTGGGGAAAGGTGCTAATATCAGGGGTGGAAGGGAAGAGAAAAGGCTTCCTAAAGAACATGGCACCTCAGCTGAAATGTGAAGGAAACTGACTCCCAACAGGTATGGGTGAGCATAATGGACCACCAATACAAAGGCATGGAGACAGGAGATGGAAGTTAATAAAGGAAGAATAGTAAGAAGTCTAAGTGATTGATTGTAATGTGCCTGAATGGGAGTAATGTGTAATAAGGCTGAAAAAGTAGAGTGGAGACAGGTTGTGAACATTTCTGTGACACACAGGAGATTATATTTCATTATTTACAGCAATAGGAAGTAACTAAAATTTATTGAGTAGGGGAGTGACAAAGTCCTAAACTTTAGGAACATTCTTTTGAGAGACTTAAATTGGAGTGAGGGGAAACTTGAGGCAAGGACAACAATTAAGAGAACTTTTGACTGAGTCCAAATTTTACAGAACAAATCTTTTTATTAAGGGGATTTGTTCTGTGAAGTTTGGATTCAGGCAGAGAGTCACACTTGAGGACCTAGAGGGCCACATGTGGTCTCAAGGTTGCAGGTCCCCCACTCCCGGGCTAGTGGAATAGGCTACATGAGAGAAGCCCCAGTCGACAGGATCTCAAAACTTTTGCCAGCTCTTTTCAGGACTGAGTAACAGCAGAGGAGATGAATGGTGAGAGTAATACAAGTTTAGAATTTAGCAAGGCATGGCTGGTGATAGGACACTGAGTCAAGGGGTTGGAGAGTTGAGGATAATGTAAAGTTGAGTTGGTTAATTAAGGAGTTAAGATTGTGAAGGGAGGAAAGTTCAGAAATGACATCAATGGAGAAGTTTAGGAGATTTAAGGGTGGGTAGATTTAGAAGAAATAAAATAGAAAGGGGAAATAGAATGATAAGTTATAATTAGAAAAAGAAATTTCAGAGATTTTAATCTTGGAAATGAAACATTGGTACAGGATCAAGGGTGCAACCTTGCCTGTGTGTAGCTGAGGTGTAACGTAGGAGCAGGTCATAGAATCTGAATAGATTGAAGAATTTGGACTTTAGGGTGTTTCAGGGAACATCAACATATATGTTAAAATCCTCCACTACTGAGACCAGAGTTAGAATGAAGAGGAAGAGTCAGAGACTGAACTCAAGAAAGGAGAGTGAATGACCTGTGGGCCAGTAGATAAGAGTCACCAGGCTTATCTTAAGAGTTAGACTGGGAACTTCAGAATTTCAAAGGAGAGACTACGCAGTAAAGATAAATGAAGGATTGTCTAGAGTATTTTTACCCTCACCCCTGTGATGTTAATGGGATTTAAGATCTTCCCCACCCATTAATAGACCTCATGTGGAGCCCATTTAGGGAAGCTTGCTTAGGGAGCCTTGCTTGTAGGAAGGCTTTCACACCTTTTGCTAATTTCTAATTAGGCACCAAGTCAAGAGGGCTATGATGCCTTCTGGCTCTGAGAAGTATATATATATATATATATATACTCTGAGTTGGTATTTTGCTTTGGGGGCTCCCTTATGAGAAGAATCTTGTGATTCCCTGGTCAAGATTCTGAGTGGCTGTATGTATGTTCAGAGCTCCCCTGACTGCTCAGATGTAAAGCGTCTTTCAATCCAGGGATGTAGTGTATAGTTGGTTCAGGCAGTCAGAGCCCTATCTGTTGGTCTTTATTTCCCTGCCTGTATTTGCTCTGTATTTTCTCTGTTTGTATTTTGTCTGAAGTTCAGAGTGCTGACTTTTCCCCTGAACTAGTGAATGTAATTAAAAAAGATTATTGACCCCTTAAACAACCATCTTTCCTTGTAAAGTAGATCTAAGAACCTGAGCTAGCAGCCATCCTGGCTATGCCAGTGTGTTTGCTGCTACAACTCCTCACCCCATACTTCACCCCCTCTAGTGTTTTAGGGAATTTGAGAGAAGGTACAACTAAATCACACTGGAAAAGATGGCCAGACATTCAGGGTCATCTGGCAAAATGGTCATTTCTGTACTTTCTCTGGGAAATATCTTTATAGGTAGGTTCCTTCCTGGACAGAGTTCAGATGAGAATGCTCGTAATACCAGCTGAATAAGGTCTAGCAGATATCCCTAATTAATATAATTTGCTTATTTGGGATGTTACAGCTGTAGTTTATATCAATGTCTCTTTCTAGAAAATGGAAACAAGTACAGACAAGAACTCAGTAGAAAGTATGGTATCATTGACTGAAATAGGTCACAAGTTGATCAGTTCTGAAGACAGTTCTTCTCTTTGTTGCGTTTACCAAAAGAGATCTTGGCTATGTGTCAGTTTGAGAGAGAAGTCACCTGAGGGTAGAAGACTTCTCTTGGGAAAAACAAAAACAAACTGGACTGAACTGACTTGCTTAGCCTTGGGAATAGTCTGTTCCTTGTTAAGCATTTTTTAAAGTGCTGTAATACTTGCTTGATAAAATACATGGCTCATTAAAAGTAAACATTGGAGTTTATAGAAGGAAAAAAAGTATTTTAAGCTTCTTGGACTACATAGGAAATTTGAGTGGCATTTAAATGAGTCGAAATTTTGAAGATACAAATGTCCTTGGAAATTTGATTATTTAGTAATTGACCTTTTTTGACTGTCTTCATAAGACAAAGGACAAGTAGAAGCTGAGATTTAGCTTCTCCTTGAGAAATATTTCTGTCTTCCATGGAAAGACTCCATTTGTGGCTAAAAGAAGTTTAAAAAAAAATTCAAAAAGGGGGTTTATGTGGAGAGAACTAAAATGAGTACTTTTATGTAGGGATCAAGTTACTTCTAAGATGGAACATATCTTGAAATATAGAGATAACAGATCTATTTATTATCTGTGTTATAATTAATCTATTTAAGTATGTTAGTGGTGGTCTATCCATCTAGAACATCCCCTTGTACTGACTGCCTATGGAAATAGTGTCCTAATTTCAGTCATATTTAGGCCTCCCTTTCTACTTTCTTTCACTGGTAGAAAAAAAATGCCTTCTTACCTTCAATTCTTCAAATAAAAGTAATAACTCAATGAAATAATGTATGTAAAGTACTTTGTAGCTTTAAAAGGCTATGTATGTAAATCAGAATTGTAGACAGTATTTGAAGAGATATTAGAGTCATTTAGAACAATCTTCTCATATTAGAGGTAAGGAAATTTAGGCTTAAAGAGATTGAGGGACTGGTCCAGGGTAACATGGGGAATTATATAGCAAAAGTAGGATTTGAACCTGGGTCTAATGACTTCAGATCTGAAGCTTTTTTCTGTAGAGAAAATATTCTTTTTAAAAATAAGTTTTATTGTTTACTTTTGTTTTTATATCACTTTCATTTCCCAACATACCCCTCTGAGAGCCATCCTCTATAACAAAGAATTAAAAAGCAAGGGGAAAAATAGTTCAACAAAACTAACATATTGAAAAAAGTCTGATTGAAAAGATTATATATAATGTTCCATACCCTTAGGCTCTTACTTCTTTAAAGAAGGATGGGGTGGTGTGGGAGTGCAGTGTGATGTCTCCCTTCTCATATTTCTTCTTTGGGGTCAACCTTGATCATTTTAATCTTGCAACATTCAGTTTCAATTGTTTTTTATAATTATGTCCATTTACATTGTTGCTGTTGTATATATTATTTTTCTGGTTAATGTAAAATGTAATGTAAAATCTTGGATTAATTACAAGTTAATTGATAACTAATCCCTTTTTTCAGGGTTTTTTTTTTTTTGTTTTATTCTTTTACAATGGCCATATGTTATTTTGAATGAGAGTCCAATGAAGAGGTTTCCCTCTTAAAGAATTCACTTTGCTTTGAGAATTAGTTTTAGGGGAAAATATTTGTTTTTGCAGAGTTTATTTCCTTTGATCTATTTGGTCCTTTTAATCCATTGTTAAATTTGATGCATTTAATAATCAATTACTTGCAGTTTTGCATATTGCTTTCAGATTCCTATCATTTTGCCCCCACACCCCTCACCTCCCACCCCACCACTGACTTTTAAGTTCCTTACCTACAGAATTAGTCATATTACAGGTTGTTTGCAGCCAGTGAAATTTTTTACTTCCATAAGTGAGAGATTCTATTTTTAATCCACATTGGAAGTTGAAATCTAAGATGTAATGTCAACATTAACCAAACAGGATACTGGACTAAATGAGGCCTTCCTGCTAGGATTACTTGTCAGTGATTTAGGAATGCCATTCATTGTTAAAGGAATGAATTTCAGATAGCAATAAGAGAGGCAACTAGAGAGCAGGGCAGTGGGATTTTTTTGTTGTTGTTCTAATAGTTTTATATTCAGTAATAATAATAATAACAATAACTATCATTTACATAGTACTTTAAGGTTGGCAAAGTGCTTCACAAGTATTAACTCATTTGAGCCTCACAATGGGGATTAGGTGCCATTATTATCCCCATTATACAGATGAGGAAACTGAAGCAGAAGCTATATGGTTTTTGTTGTTGTTACAATTTGAATGAAATATCATAAAGGAAATTAGAAAAGGTATGCCATCTTGGTTAAACAAAATCAAGTAATTACATATTCAATTTCTCTTTCAGTGTGTATTGTGTGGTATCTTGCAAGCCAAACTTTAGTCAGTTTGCATTCTGAGAATTATTTAGTGTGGCAAACTAATCCTTCTTGGTCTTTGAAGTATAAGACTATATCCCATATCAGACTTAGAAAAAAATTTAATAGAACTTTTATTGTATTTTTAAAATTGCATAGCAGGGAATTCTTATTAAAAAGACTGATAGTCTAATAACCTGAGAATGCTAGGAAGTACATGGAACAAATGTTAACCGTTTTGCTAATGACACTGGCTTTACAAAGAAAGCTTTGGGGGGTTATTCCGAATTAAGAATTATCTAATGTTTGGGTTTTTTTTTTTTTTTTACGATGGTTTGGGTATCAGGAAACAGATGTTTCTCCTCCTAATCTTGTCACTTATTACAGAGCATGATCCTTCTCCTGTGTATAAACATTAAACTTAAGTGTAGAAAGAAACACAAAGCTTAAATAAGATACAGACCCTGGTTTTATGGAACTTATAGTCTTAATATGTCTGTGATTTAATATACTAATATGTCACATGGTGTAGTACTTGAGTTTTTTGCACAAAGGGCATTTTCCTAGGAATATTGAAAAAATAAGAGTAGAAAAAGAAAAGAATATATATATATATACATATATATGTATATGTGTGTATATATACATATATATATATAGGTATATGTAAATAGTCATTTCTTGCATTAGAAAAATTTTACTTAAATATAACACAGAGCCAGAGGATATGGACCAGAAGATTTTAGCTTACGTGGGCAGTTACTAGTCATGTAGCATTAAGCAAGTTGGCTTACCACATTGGGCCTCAATTTCCACATCTGATAAAGTTTTTCATATGACCTGGATTAAGAATTTCTCATATATAAAATATTAGTGGCAATCCATCCATCCAGGACATGCCCTTGTACTATGCCTATGGGAGCATCCTATTAATTTTAGCCATACTTCAGACATATCTGTCAAAAGACTAGGCTTTCTTTGATCAATTCCCCTTTTAAACCTGTAAAGAGGGCTAGAGAGTCAACTTGGTATAATGGATATAGAATTGTCCCCAACTCAGATAAGGCTAGGTTTGAATGCCATATCTGACATGATACTAGCTATGGTACCTTAAGCATATAACTTAAACTTTAAAAGCCCTCAGCAGCCCTGTAAGATTCAAAGTTGTCAAGTTTGTAAGAGGAAGTTTCTCACCAGGACCCCTAATGAAACCACAGGTACGATTAAAAAAAAAAAAGCAGGGGATAGTAATGCCTACTCTATGTACACAGGATTATCTACAAAGTGCTTTTTAATAAGTAAATTCTAATGGGTCACATAAATTTAAATTGTTATATGAATAGCTGGTCTGTGTCATGTTAGCAACAGGAATGGGCTCCCCATGGAATTTCAGAAAGGGAGAAGTATTTCCCAAGCCAAACCCACTGTGTTCCTTTCTGGGAGGCCATTGGAGTCCACAGCTGTGGTAGGGATGTTCCTAGCAGCACTGTATTTCCCTTCTTACTAGGTGGCAAGCAGCTGGTGCAGCTGTAGGGGCACAAATTTTCCCTGGGTCATGCATTCCTTTCTCTCCCATTTTCCCATGGAAACAATATTTTACATACTACTTAGGTTCCCAGGTCAGTTCACATATGCAATTGAAATACCTCCTCACTCAATAAACTCCAGTGTCTTCCTATTGCCTGTAGGATCTAATTCAAAATGCTATATTTGGGTTTAGACCCCTTCACATCTTAGCCCTCTCCTATCTTTCCAGTCTTCTTACACCTTACTCACGGACGCGTACTCTTCCAGAGGGTGACCCTGGCCTCTTGGCTGTTCCACAGTAAAGATGTTCCTTTTCTCCGCTCTGGCCATTTCCTCTGGTTGTGCCCTATTCCTGGAATGTTCTCCTTCCTCTGCTCTATCTCCTGACTTCCTGACTTCCTTTAAATTCCACCTTCTACAGGAAGCCCTTCTTGACCCCTCTTAATTCTAATGCCTTCCCTCTGTTAATTATTTCCTATTTATCCTGCATATAGCTTATTCTGTATATATTTGTTTTCATGCTGTCTCCTCTATTAGATTTTAAGCTCCTTGAGGGCAGGGACTGTCTTTTGCCTCTTTCACAAAAGCATTGAGCATAGTACTTGACACATAATAGGAGCTTAATAATGTTTATTGATTGATTGATGCCAAATAGGGAAAATATATTGCTACTTTCATCAAGATTCTTATGTACCCATTTTTTTTCCACCAAGTACACAATTGGTAGAATAATAGATATTCCAATTCTAGAACAATAAATATTCTAGGAGAGGCAAGATGACAAAGTAGACAGAAAGCTGGCCTCTCGAGTCAGGAAGAGCTGAGTTCAAGGCTGTGTGACTCTAGACACAAGTCACTCAAGCTCTCATAGGTGCCCTCCCCCCCCCCCCAAGTCTCTGAGGCTTTAAGTTGTGGTGCAAGTGCAGGTTTGGATTGGTCAAGGACCCTTCTCTATTGAGATCTCCTTATACAAATGAATTCATAGGTTTCATCAAAATATGATCAAACAGAAAAAAATATTCATTGATTCACTTGGCAATGGGCATAGCTGGTTTTCTATCTTTTGAAAAAATTATTAATAATGGCTTTTGTTATTAAGAGTCTGAGGTTGACCCTTCTAGTTCACCCTCAGAAGGTAAAAGGAAATGTTATTTATTCATGGAGACAAATGTATTAACATATGTTAGACACTTTGCAATCTTGCAGTTGGTGATGATGATGATGATGATGGCTATAGCTAGCAGGGCCTAATAGAGTAGCACTAAATATAAGCAGAATGCTTAGAAAAGGCTATGTCATTGGTACTAAGGTAGAATTCTGAAGCTGCAAGGGATTTATCTGTGGTCCAAAGAACTTTGGAATGAGAGTTGAGAACTACCCGTCATTTAACGTCCCTGGGCCCCAATCACCTCATCTGCAAAATGAAGAGTTTACACCAGGCAACTTCAATGATCCAATCCTAACATTCTGTGACTCTAAATAGACTGCGGGGTGGGGGGCGGATGTTAACTGGGAACCTGACTACCACTGATAATGTCATGAAAAAAATGTGTACCCCGCTTCTGAGCTGTTTCACAAGTGAACTTTTGGAACACAACCCTTGTGTTAGTTGGGGACTCATTGCATTGAGTTTTAAATAGTTTCTTTCTGTGTGAATTCATTCCAGACACCTGAAAGTGGAAATGAGGAGCAGAGAAACCAGGAGTTGGCTCATATGGAAGAGGCCCGGATGGTAATATTAAATAACCTTGAGGAACTTGAACAAAAGATTAAAGACCTCAATGATCAGATGGATGAATCTTCCAGAGAGGTAGGAAGCTGAAACCATTTCTCTCCCTCTACTTACCTTGTTCTCTTTTCTTTCTTTTTTTGGAGGGAGGTGGTGGTTTAAAAGCTTTCTGTTGATTGTTACAGTCAAATTACGATGACTGAATGAAGACACTAGCACAACACCGTCATTAATGTACATTTAGTGAGCTTTCGTTATGTACAGAACAAGAGTGCAGATATTTCTTGGGGAATCAGACTGAGGCAGAGATGCCAAGCTTTTATTTTTTTCATACCTTTTATATATCCACTTGCTTTTGTATAGTGTATGATTTACCCTACAGAGTCCATTAGTTGAAATGCCCATTTTCATTTTGGTTTTGCTTCTAAGGGAGTAAGGAGGTTGTTTATTTGTCTTTTACCATCTTTGCTGGCAAACCCTAGATGTCTTTCCTACATGTGTCGTTGCTTGGAATCTTGTGCTTTCATTCCAAGCTGTGTGCAATTTTCACTTTGACTTGAGCAAAGAGAGCCAAGATGTATGCAGCTGCTCCCAAATTAGCTGGTGCTCAGCCTAGATACAAGAAATTGATAAAAAAAAAATCCTATGAGTATCCTCTAAGGTAGCTGTTCTCCAAATGCAGCCGTTGGACCCCTGGGCATCCCTGAGACCCTTTCAGGAAATGTACAAGGTCAAAATAATTTGCATAATAATCCTAAATTGTTTTTTCTATGAAAATGTTGGGTTTTTTTATAATTACATAACTGTATAAAGCTGAATTTTCTTGATAGACTTCAACCAAAACAACCTATCACAAGGGATTGAATGCAAAAGCAGATATAAGAATCCAGCTGTCTTCTGTTAAGTCAGATATTGAAGAGTTTTGCAAAAAATATGTCAAACAAATCACTTCTCACTTTTTTTTGTTTTGGAAAACAAAGTTATTTCTTGTTAAAAATGTTTATGTTAACATGTAACAGATTTATTTTTGTTATTTTGAATGTATTAATAAGTGTTTTTAAAATTTACCATTTTTTAATTTCTAATAGAGTAAATATAAAACATAACACATAACCAAAAGCTCTTAATTTAAAAGAGTGTAATAGAGTCCTGATATTAATAAGTTTGAGACTCACTGTTCCAAGGAATAGGCAGAATTGTAAAGGAAGTTTAAAGGAAAAGGAAAAATAGCTTCCTTAATAAAACTATGTTCAAATCCCCAGACTTTCACATAGCTGACCCTATAGCTGAGACAGTAAGCTGCCTCAGTCAAGATTTTCTCAGCGGTTTGGTGTTGTAAATGCCCCTGCAATGGTCAGGTAAAAAGGCGTTGACTGGAATTGAGGACCTGAATTCATATCTAATGCTCACCACTACTATGACTTTGGGCAAATGATCAACTTCCTGGACCTCAGTTTTCTTATCCTGTAAAATGAGGGGGTTGAAATAGATACCTCTGATTTTCTTGCCAGTTCTTGGTCTATGACCTTATGCTTTGAAAGAACAAATCTAGAAAATGTTTTGTGTTCTCAGGGGGATATGGAATGTGCCCTTCTGGATGGTGAACAGAAAGCAGAATCAGCTGAACTTCTGAAAGAAAAGGAGATATTGGACCATCTAAATAGGAAGATAGCAGAGCTTGAAAAGAAGATTGTTGGGGAAAAGACCAAGGTAAAAACATAAAAACTGAAGGAACTTTAAATCATTCTGATACTGATCAAATGCATTTTTTTTCTTATGCATATGTCTCTCTGTATTTTATTAAACTTGACATATGTAGTAGTTTCCCATTCACTAAAATGTTAACCATGGATGCCTTACCTCACCATTCTTTTGGTATCATTGGTCACATTCTTAGAATGGCAGTACTGTAGACCAAAGGGAAAATATGGGATGGGTTGGGACAAAGGATGAGGTGAAGGTAAAATATGAGTGACTTACACATCTATCCAAGGGTAAAGACACAGCTGTTTTTTTTTTTTGCTCGTAAGAGTCTGTTGTTCCTTTAGAATGATTAACTTTTTTATTTCTTTGGAATCTGAATAGTAGATGTGGTGTAAGGTGTAATTCCCTATTGTTGGTATTTTACCTCTAGGACCTGAAATTGTACAACTATGGATCTCATTTTTCAGCATTTTTTTTAAGATGGGTTTTTGTTTTAGCAAAGTGGCATTAACTGCAGGTGTTGATCTTGACAAACATAGCTAAGTTGTTCCTGAGTACCCTCCCCCAATATTAAGTGGGGATATGAAAACTCAATGAGTGCCATGGCAATAGGTGAGAGGTACCCTTCAAGCACTGGTTGGAGATTTCACTGAAAAACGTTCTCATGAGCAGTGAAAGTCCCAAACTGGAGGGGTTCCCAAACTGGAGGGAGTCCCACACAACCACTACCTTGTAATAATGCTAGACATTAGAAGAGAGAAATAAGTCAAAGAATGGAAGAAGGCTTCTTTCTCTTTCACACACTCACCTTCTCCCTCCCCAATTCCCTACATAATCAGACTGTATATGTACTAATATTTGATTGGAGGAGAGAAAATAAAGGAATGACTACAGTGTATGTATGTGCACACACATGCAGGTATGTGGATGCCTGTGTAGCTGTCTCCACATGCATGTCTCAGTGACATCTCAAACTCAATAGCCACAAACCAAACGTATCACCACCATAAGGCCCAGTCATTGTTCCTGTTTTTAAAAAATTATAAAATATATTTTCAGATAAAATATATAATAATGTTATATTACAAATAATTATCAAATATCATATTTTATAATTCTATAGTTTTATTATCTATTATATAATGTCTAAGCATATATTGCATAAATTGCATATAATATAGAAATATTATTTAAAAATTTGTAATTATATAAAATATGAAAATATTCTATTAAAATTTACATAGAACATTCTTATTTAATTCTATGGCACTACTATCCTTTGAGTTACCTAGGCGTGAAATTGTGACTCCTCACTTTCCCTAATCTCTCACATTCAACCAGTTGCCAAGTATATCTCTTCTATCTCTGCAAGTTCTGCCATATTTGTCCCTTTCTCTCCACCCACACTGCCAACACTCCAAATTAGACCTTCATCCCCTCCTGCTCACTAAGTAATCTCTTCCTTCTCCAATCCATCCCTCACATAGCTGCCAAAATAATCTTCCTCATAAAAAGATGACTGTCACTTTCCTGCTTGAAAAACTTCTGTTGACTTCCTTTTGCCACTAAGAAAATTTAAACTTCCCACAAATTGGCTCCAGTCTACCTTATTTCACATTGCTACCTGTCATATACTCTTATGTTCCAGTAAAATTGGACTCCTCTCAGTTGGCTGGTCTTGTTCTTCCCTCTCCCTCTCATATTTATTTACTCAGACAAACCCCCACCCCCTTCTTCCTTCTTTCTCTCTCTCTGCTGAAATCTTTTTTTCTTCAAGGTTCAGCTCAATGGATGCTATCACCTGTATCCTCTTGGACAGGTCTCTTAAACTCTCTGGACTTGAAGGTTCTTATCTGAAAAATGAGCAGTTGGACTAAATAATCTCTGAGGTTCCTTCCACTTTAAACCTGTGTTCCTCTGGCTTCTTCTGTGAAGTCCCCCAGCTGACTCCTGCACTGTGTACCGCTCACCCTTCTCCGCATGCCAGGTGAATGTGCTCTCTGCTTCAGTTTTCTCAGAGAATTTGGCCTCTTCCTCCTTTGTACTTACCTCACTCTTCTTCCCTTGTGTCACACTTATTTGCTTACCTGTTTTGTGGGCATTATATTCTTCATATTGTAAAGGTTCTCCATTTTTGTATCCCCATCCCCTAGCATAATACCTTCCTTAAAGTGGGCACTTTATAAATTATTATTATCAAATGACATGTCATTTAATGAATTTCAAAACCTTAAAGTACCAAATAAATGACACTTATTATTTTAGAGAGACCATAGAAAGACTACAGTAGTTGGAGTCAGTCCAGGAGTCTAGGTTTTAATCCCAACTCTGCTACTTGCTGGGTGACTCTTGGCCAGTCATATAACCTTTCTGGGACTCAGTTTTCCTTATTTCTAAAATGGGGATAATAATATTTGCACTTCTACCTCACCAGATCAAATTAAAAAAAAAAAGAATTTAAAGTCCTTTACAAACCTATGTAAATGTTATTTCTTTTTGCATTGAATCAAACATAGACTGGGCAGGTATGTATTACATATGTGTACATATATATATATATATATATATATATATATAAATATATACAAACAAGCTTATGCATATATCGTCTATATAATATATGCATTTATATCCGTATATCATTATTACACAATAAACATGTGTTATTACATGTACTATGTATAAAATTGTGTACTATTAGAGCTCTAGAAGAGATATTCGAGATTACCTAGTCTAGTTCCCCTTCATCTTACAAATAAGACAACTAAAGCCTGGAAAAGTTGAATGATTTGCCCAACTTAATTGTTGTGAGGATTAAAGAAGATAGAATATGTTTTGCAAATCATGTTGTATTGAGTCATTTTCTGTTGCGTCCAACCCTTTGTGGCCCTATTTGGGATTTTCTTGGCAAAGCTACTGGAGCAGTTTGCTGTTTCCTTCTCCAGCTTATTTTACAGTTGAGGAAACTGAGGCAAACAGGGTTAAGTGACTTGCCCAGGCTCACCCAGATAGCAAGTGTTTGAAGCCAGATTTGAACTGAGGAAGTTGAGTCCAGTGGTGCTTTATCCACTGTATCACCTAAAATAATACAGTGTTATATAAATGAAAGGCAAAAAGCCCCTTAGCCTATTAATGGCAGACCTAACCCTACCACCCACTATGTATGTTTTTGTTTATACTCTAAAACCTCTTCCAATGCTTTATATCCCCCATATATAAGTTATTACATATGAATGCTGTGTAATATGTATCATATGTATATACATATGCATATGTATGTACAAGACATACATATATGTCTACATAGCCATCAAAAGATATAGATAAAAGCATACATGCACAGTTATTCATACACACCAACTTTCGTCCTTTTTACTTTCCTCTCCTGGTCAACAACTGGCAAAGGCATACACAGAACTTGGTATATGCCAAGGAAATATTCATGATTCACCAAAGTTTCATAATTTAGTCTTTGAATTAGTGTGTCCTGTGCTAACTAGTCACAGATGCAACTTAGTTAAGTAGCATGACGAAACGTTTACCATGGTAAACAAACACATCACCATGTGCATCATCATCTATATGTAGCAGGGTGTTCCAATTCTCTGCTGCCATGGTTCCTTTGTACTAATTCTTCATCGTTCCTGGAAGTATTTCCTAGGTTTGCTCTTCAGTTCTTTGAATTCTCGGTTACTTCTTTCATGAGTTGCTTGGCCTCAGTCTCCCTGTTTCTTCCTTCTTGTCTAATGTTGTTTAAAAGGTAATTTTGAGCAAGAGATAGATACTCAAAAGGAAGAAAAGGGGGGCTTAGATTTAGAACGTTGAGACTGAAAGGCCCCCCTGCCTTGGAGAGAATCCGGTTACCAGGTCCTGGAAACTTAGGACTTGAAACCCCATGATATTATGATCTGTGACTTTTTCTGTTTGCCTATCTTGTGACTTCGCCAGACTTCCCTGGGACTAAGTCCCTTTGAGTCTCTTCCAAGAAAAATACATCCCTCCAGCCACAAATCCTAAGAGCTTGGTCAGATTCCTCCAGATACAATCTCTGAAAGGCCTATCTACTAACAAATAATTTCTTTCAGGAAATGGTGCCAGTTAAGCTAATGACAAAGCTTATTTCCCAAAGGGAATCTATTGTAATGACTCCCTCCCCTTATGGTCTCTGCATCATCAGTTCAGATACTGTAAAAGCTCCTTGGGATATTCAAGAACATAGGTAGAATCTAGGTTCAAATCTAGCCTTCTACAAGAGGCCTTTCTTTAGTCCCTTTAATCGCTAGTTTCTTACCTTTTCTGATTCCTCTCATAGACCTTGTATATTTCTCAGGTGTACCTGCAAATTTGCATGCAGTCTCTCCCATTAGAATGTGAGCTCCTTGAGAGCAAGGACTGGGTTTTTGGTAGTGGTTGGGTTTTTGGTTTTGGTTTGGCTTTGTGGTTTTTGGTTTGGCTTTGCCTTTCTTTGAATCTCCAGCACTTAGCTTGGTGCCTAATACATAATAAGCACTTAAATGCTTGCTGACTCACTAAATAGAAACAGACATGTGGGCTATTTGAAATTTTGCAGAGTTGCATTGCTGGTTTCACCAATGCGTTTAGGCTAGAAGCGAAGGTTTTTCTAGAAACCTAGGAAGTACAGCATTAGCATTTACAACTGTTGAGATACTGAGGCATGCTTAATAAGGAGACATCCAACTTCTTTGTCAATCAGCAAACAAATTTATTAATTGTCTACTATGTGCCAAACATTGGGTTGTATAGAAAAGATAAAAAAGCTATAGGGTTTTCCTTAATCCTATGCTAAGAAAAATGACTATGATGTAAAGAGGGTAGGGAAAGTAGCAGTTTGGAAGTAGGGTAGCAGATGGGTATTGAAACCCTGAAATGCTGAAAATGTAGTAGTACTTTTTGACTAAGATTAAATTAAATGTAACTTTTGCTAGTTTAGCCCAGCTAGGTGACACAGCGAATAGTGTTGGGCCTGAAGTCAGGAAGAGTCATTTTCCTGAGTTCAAATTCAGCCTTAGACACTTACTAGCTGTGTGATCCTGGGCAAATCACTTAACCAGTATCAGCCTCAGTTTCCTCAGCTTCAAAATGAGCTAGAGAAATAAATGGCAAACCACTCCAGTGTCTTGGCCAAGAAAACCCCAAAGGAGATCACAAAGAGTCAGAAATGACTGGAAATGACTGAGCAACAATTATCAGTTCATACTATCTGAATTTTTTTTTTTAATCTGACCAAAAATGTGTGGCCATGGAAAGTATTACATTTTGAATAAGTCAGTAAGGCCTTCTTTCCACATCTTTCTTACGAAGTTTTAAGATACTATGAAAACAAAACAAAACAAACAAAAACAAAAACTGACGATTTTGGAGGATGAGAATAAATATACATTTAAACCAACCAGCTTAGCCTTTTTCTTTTTTAAATCTTAAAAACAAACCAACAAATAAGAAATCAGGAAGTCTTCTAGAGTCTGGGCTCCCTAGAGTGACTTCTAATGAATGCATGATTCTCGTGAGATAAACTCACTGAATAATATGAATAATCTGATGTCTTTGATGAGTCAGTTTATATATTTCTATATGTTCCTCTGCCTGACAACAAGAACTTAAAGGAGCTTTCAAAACTGGGGCTTCCTGTTAAGTCCTTAAGAAGAGAGTACAGTAAATTCACTTTTTAAAAAGTACCAAAAAAGTTGAAGGAGAAAAAATTAGATAAGGACCAAGAGAACACATTGAGTTACTAATTCATTGGTCACTTTGAAGAAAGAGGTTACAGTGGAATGATGAGTTTGGAAGCTGAATTTCAAAGAGTAGGGAATGAGAAGAGAGGAAGTATAAACCACAAGTAAAATAAAATTCAAGTATCTGCAGTGTTTTTTTAGGAATTTGCCTGAGAAAAGAAAAGGAATCTAAGATCACAGTTTGAGAGGATGATAGGGTCTTACCAACGTGTTTTAAGGATTAGGAAACTTGGGTGTTTTTGAAGGCTATTAAGGAAGGAATCCAATAGCCTGGGTGACCTTGAAGGTCTGAGAGAAAGGGAATGATTGAGGGGACAATATGCAGGAGATGAAAGGGGATGGAATCAAATGCACATTTAGAGATTCTGGCATTGTCAAGGGAAAGGTCTGTTTTATTATCAGAAACTGGAGGTTTGGGGCTGAGAAGAGAGGAAGAGAGATCCTATGGAGGTGTTTTATGATGAAGATAAAGGGAAAAATGGGAATTTAGGGGAAATGTCCTCAATTTTCTGAGCTGAGTAAGAGGTATAATGCTCAGCTGAGAAACTATGTTGAGGGATTTATCAGAAGCTTGAGGAAAAAAGAGGAAGTCTGAAAAAACTTCTCTTGGGAGTGAGATAGACAGTCAATTAAGAGAGAATAAAAGGAGTGCTTTACACATGACTTTTCTACCCACCATCCAGCATACAAAGAAGACTCCAGGTCTACTGTAGAAAGACTGATGATGTTACCTCATTTTTAGATACACATCCATTATCTTACTTACTACTGTATAGTTCAGAAATGAAATATTTCCTAACTTGAGTGGGCACAGAGTTCTTTCTGTATAACCCATAATAAATTAAAAGATGTTTCTGGGTATGTCATTTGGAATTTCATCTTTTTTTTTTTTTATGCTTCCAGGTAGGTCTTTCTTAATAGTGGAAACACTTAGACAGATTTCAGACAGGTAACTCACTATATGTAGAAAAGGTGTGTGTGTGTGTGTGTGTGTGTGTTTGTTTTAATACAGCTGTAGTTATCTGCCCTACTGGGCAATGTACGTGTTGACTTGCCGTTTTTATTATAATCTTAGAGTAGAATATCATGGGGCGGCTAGGTGGTATAGTAGATAGAGTGCCAGGCCTAGAGTCAGGAATTACTCATCTTCCTGAGTTCGAATACAGCTTCATATACTTACTAGTTGTATGACCCAGGGCAAGTCATTTAACCCTGTTTTCCTCAGTTTCCTCTTCTGTAAAATGAGCTGTTGAAGGAAATGGCAAACCACTCCAATATCTTTGCCAAGAAAACCCCAAATGGGCTCATGAAGAGTTGGATCTAACTGAACAATAGCAATTACAAAAGTGTAGCACTATGTACAAATCTAAAAAAAGACCTTTTTTTGCCCTTTAGATCATGTTTCCCTTTCCACGTGCCTGTTATAATAATAGCTGGCCTTTATAGAGAGTTTTAAGTTTGCAGAGTGCTTTACCTGTATTATTTCCCTTGATCCTCACAACAACTCCTAATGTAAGTACTGTTATTATCGTTCTCATTTTATAGAGGAAGAAATTTGAGATTTGGAGATGTGAAATAAATTGCCTGGAGTCATTCAGCTAGCAAGTTTCTGAGACAGAATTTGAACTCAGGTCCCCCTGACTCCAAGTCTTTAATTCTGTGTGTGTCAGACATTCAACCCGGGGCTATGTGCAGTCCACAAGGTTGCTCAATGTTGCAAAACCAGATTAAAATGCAATTAGAAAATAGTTAACAAAATAAAAATATAATAAAACATAATTAATATTATATTTTAAAGTTCAATATCCAGCCTGCAGGGATCCTTATGCATGGATTGGTAGCCCCATTTAGTTTTCAGTTTGACACCATTGTCCTATATTATCTAGCTGCCTCTATTTGTTGCTTTTGTCCACGTAATTTGTAGCCCAAGCTTATCAAAAGCTTTAAAGATATACTCATGGTTAGTTGAACTTAAGTAGTGATAAGACATCCTGTATGATGACCCCAGATTTAACAAAGGCAGGTACTGTTGAGGTTTAGGGGTTCTGGGACCCTGAAATAGTGACGTGCAGGTCCTGCACAAATGTATGCGTCCCAAGCCTTCTTTCAGCCAAGGAAAACAAGTTTATTAAACATCTGCCATATTGACCAGACTCAAGAAATCTGAACATTTGTGCTGCTTGTATTGACAAGTGAACCAGACAGAATCGGAGCCCTTGTGATGAGGGGCAAATTGAATCTGAGCATCTTCTTGGAGACAAGATGGATCTTACATACAGAAAGACTGTGTGGAATGGCCAAGTATTCTATGGTGACTGGAGGAGGGGTCCAGGAAGGCTCTTGAAGAGGAGGCTAGGGAGGATCTTGATGGGACTCGGGTGACTAGAGATCAGATTCCAGGAACCTAGAGAATGGGATTTTGATAGGATCAAGAGTGGCAAGTAGCCAGAGGAAATCCAGAGGTAACAGAGAGTTGGGCATAGTGATAATGAGAAACTTATAGCCTCAGGTGAATGCCAGATCAAGTGGGAAGATTCCAGGAGAGTTCAAGGGGATTCCCAGAGCCTGTACCTCATCAGAACTAGTGAATCATGGTGATGCCAAGCCTCGTAGGATGGTGGCCTGCTTTTGGTGGCTATTTAATTTATATACCTTTGGTGACAGAAGAAAGTTTTGAGCATAGTTTCCCATAATTTTTTTTTTTTTTGCCTTTTGGACATAAATTTGGGGTTAAGTAACTTGCCCATGGTTACATGGCTAGTATTTTTGTGTGGGTGTTAAGTGTCTCAGGTTGGAACTGAACTTGGGTCCTCCTGACTCCAGGGCCAGTGCTTCACTCACTGCGCCACCTAGCCGCCCCTCATAGTTTCCCATAATTAATTTGGGAAGCCAGATTATTATTTTTTTGTAGACCTTGTGTTATTTAAGATTTTCTAGTGCTTGCCTTGGAGCGTCATTAAATAGATAAAGATATTGTTTATATATGGTGCCAGGCCCAACTATAGACAATGGCTTAAATCTTGCATGCCTATCCTTAGGTTTACATTCTAAATCAGAATTCGTTGTCATGGGCAGACTTCTTAAGGATGCCTAGAGTAACAAATCAATATTGAATTAATACACAAGGAAGTATAGTATTTATATTGTACATAAGAAGTACTTGTTCACTCAAGTGAGGAAGTAGAAGGAATGATGGCATCTGGGGCTGGGGCTTTGCATGTTTGGATCTAGGGCACATTGCCAGTTCTCTCCCAGGCGTTCAGGGAAGGTTTATAGTGATGTTAGAAGCTATTTGAATGGTAAAGATCAATCTTAGTGATGTGAAGTAGGGAGGTGTCTCTACATAGAGGAGAAGGATCAGAGTCAGAGGGTCCCCTGTCTGCTGCTCAGCCAGATTGTAATCTGATGAACCAGAGTGTATGTACCTGAGGTTGTGTCCCTGTTTTCTTTATGTTTTTTACAGTATTTTGAAGCCTTACAGAGACAGCATTTTGATTAAATCCTCACATATGCTCAAATGGATCCATAATTGCATCACTGTGGACACTCCAACAATATATGTCATAATCTTTTGAAACCCATACATCCTTTACAACTCTGAGTCATGTCCTTTCACCAAATTCACAACAGAAGGTCCAGCCAACATTCATTTTCTCTTGCAGTGGCAAGGATATCAGTAGGATACATGGACTGACCATCATTATTCCTTTCTCTGTCCATATGACTCAGCCTTCTTCTTCTTCTCCTTCCTCTTCTTCCACCTCTTCTTCTTCCTCCTCTTCTTGTTCCTCTTCTTCTTCCACTTCGTCTTCATCTTCATCTTCGTCTTCGTCTTCATTGTCTTCTTGTGTCTTTGTCTTCTGTTTCTTTGAGGAAACTAGGTGGTAAAGAAGATAAATTCCTGAACTTGGAGTCAGGAAGACCTGAGTTTGAATTCTACCTCAGACACTTAATAGTTGTGTGGTCCCTGGCAAGTTACTTAATATACCTCAGTCTCATTCTACATCTTTAAGATGGGAATAAAAATAGCCCCTCTCTTAAAGGGTTGTTGGGATGATCAAATCTGATCATTTGTATCTATAATGAGTTTTATAAAACTTAATGTGTTATATGATGTTCACTAATATTTTATTATTATTTTATGACATCTTTTATCCTACTTTTCCTTTATAATTCCTTATTCATAATGATTCCAGACTACTAACACTTACCATGCACCTCTCTGCTTCCCTTTCACTGGTATTTTAAGACTTATATTCATATAATAATCAGAAGAATATTTATATCAAAATTATGAACCTTTGTTTCAGGAACAAATTTGGGCTCATTAAAAGAAATTTAGTTTTTCAATGGTACTCCATCCTTGTCCCATCCTTCTTCATTTAAATACTTGGCCCAGTCCATTGTCCAATCATATTATCTGTCCAAGATCTGGATACTGATAGATGAGCTAGGTAAGCCATTCATTCAGCTATATAGCATTATTTAGACAATAGATGTTCTTCATTGACTTGACTTTTCCTGAGTTAATAGTTAGGAAATTTTTTTTTTACTAATAAGTATTTATTTTCTCTCCTACATCTGTCCTCCACCACCCCTTCACCCCCCTCCCCCCACCAAAATCTTGTGCCAAATATTCATGGTCAAAGAAAATGAATTACTACATTGCCCAGATACAAATGGGCTAAACTCTTCTATGGGTTGTGTATACCATTTGGGTGCTCTGCAGTATACCAGATCTTGATATGATCATTGCAATAGCATTTATAAACAGAAGCATCTGAAAGATCTCGCTATCTATCAAGAATCTATATGCCTACAACATGTATCTTCTTTTTCAGCTATGTATAAGTTTTACAAGAGTAATCTAAATACAAGAGTAATTTAAATGACATCCTTAATGAAGTTACTGAACAGGGAAAGTCTGGGTTTTTCAAGCAATGTTCCACAATAGACCAGCTCTATATAATCATACAATTGACTGGAAGTTATAAAGAATACAAAATCCTGCTAGGCCTATTGTTTATGGATCATAAAAAAAAATTATTCTGAAGAGCAAAATGCTACCTTAAAGATTTTCCTGGGGGCAGCCAGGTAGCACAGCGAGTAAGAGCACCGGCTCCAGTGTTGAGAAGACCTGGAGATCGAATCCCGGGCTCAGACACTTAGCACCCACCCAGAAATACCTGGCCGTGTAACCTTGAGCAAGTTACTTAATCCCAATTGCTTAGGGGCGGCCAGGTGGCTCAGCGAGTAAGAGCACCGGCTCCAGTGTCGGGATGACCTGGATCAAATCCGGGCTCAGATACTCAGCACCACACCCAGAAATAACTGGCCGTGTAACCTTGAGCAAGTTACTTAACCCTGATTGCTTAAAAAAAAAAAGTTTTTCCTGAAGTCAAAATGGGTTTACAATTTAGATATCAAGGCTGATATTGTAAGCAATCTGGGAGAGCAGGGAATAGTTTACCTGTCATATTTATGGAGAAGGGAAGAATTTATGACCAAACAAGAGATACAGAGCATTACAAAATGCAAAATGGATAATTTTGATTACATTAAGTTGAAAAGTTTTTGTACAAACAAAGCCAACCTAACAAAGATTAGTAGGGAAGCAGAAAATTGGGAAAGAATTTTTACAACCAGTGTCTCTGATAAAAGTCTAATTTCTATTTTTAGATTTTTCTTTTTGGAGGGGGGAAGGTAGAGCAATTGGGGTTAAGTGATTTGCCCAAGGTCACATGGCTAGTTTTGTGTTAAGTGTCTGAGGCCAGATTTGAACTCAGGTTCTCCTAACTCCAAGGCTGGCACTCTATTCACTGTGCCATCTAGCCACCCCAAGGTCTAATTTCTAAAATATATGGAGAACTGAGTCAAATTTATAAGAATACAAGTCATTCCCCAGTTGATGAATAGTCAAAGGAAAAATAGGCAGTTTTCAGAGGAAGAAATTAAAGATATCTATAATCATATGAAAAAATGCTCTAAATCACTACTTATTAGAGAAATACAAATCAAAACAACTTTAGGTACCATATCTCACCAGTCAGATTGGCTAACATTACAAAACAGGAAAATGATTAATGCTGGAGAAGATGTGGGAAAACCAGAACACTAATGCATTGTTGGTAGAGTTGTGAACTGATCCAACCATTCTGGAGAGCAATTTGGACCTATGCCCAAAGGGCTATGAAAATATGCATACCCTTTGACCCAGCATTACCACTTTTAGAGCTGTATCCCAAAGAGATCATAAAAGTGGGAAAAGGACCCGTATGTACAAAAATATTTATGGTAGCTCTTTTTGTGGTGGCAAAGAATTGGAAATCAAGGGGATGCCCTTCAATTGGGGAATGGCCGAACAAGTTGTGGTATATGAATGTAATGGAATACTATTGTGCTATAAGAAATGAGGAGCAGACAGACTTCATAATAACCTGGAGAGACTTATATAAACTGATGCTGAGTGAGGGGAGCAGAACCAGGAGAACATTGTACACAGTTATAGACACATTATATCTGTGATGATTAACTTTGACAGACTGGGCTCCTCTCAGCAATGCAAGGCTATAAGACAACTCCAAAGGACTCGTGATGGAGAGGGCAATCCACATCCAGAGAAAGAATTACTGAGTCTGAATGCAGATTGAAGCAAACTACTTGCTCTCTCTCTCTTTTGTTTTGTTTTGTTTCTTCTTTCTAGTTGTTCATTCCATTGGTTGTAATTCTTATTTACAATGTGACTAATGTTTAATGTGAAGGGAGATGTAGAACCTATATCAGATTGCATGCTGCTATGGGGAGGGAGGAGGAAAGAGTGGGGAGAAAATTTGGAACTCAAGGGATTGTGGAACTGAATGTCATAAACTAAAAGTAAATAAATTTAAAAGAAAAAAAAAAGAATTTCCTCATGAAACAAGATATGACAAGTAGGATTAAACCTTGTTTGGTGGCCCTCTGATGACTGCTATCCAACAAAGGTTCATGTATGCTCATTAAAGGTGTTTGCTACTGGGTGTGATGAAAGAGCTCTGTTATGGAGCCCAAGGCACAAGAAGATTTTTGGTTATCTGTTTTATTTTATCCACTTTTTTTTCTCTTTCCTTGAACATATAATCAAAAGTTTGAAAAGGTCTTGTTGTTCAGTCGGGTTTGATTCGTTGTGACCCCATTTGGGGTTTGCTTGGCAAAGATATTGGAATGGTTTGCCACTTCCTTCTCCAGCTCATTTTACAGAAGAGGGAACTGAGGCAAACCAGGTTAAGTGACTTGCCCAGGGTCATACAGCTAGTAAGTGTCTGAGGGCAAATTTGAACTCTGGGAAGATGAGTCTTCCTGACTCTAGGACCAGCGCTGTGTGCACTATGGTGCCACCTAGCTGCCAACAACAAGTGAAGAGAATATTAACTTCTGAGGCTAAGAGAAAATGTTTATCGTATGTGAGCTGAGTCCTGAAGGGAGGTAGGGGTTCCAAGAAGTGAAGATGAGGAAGGAGAGCATTCCAAGCACAGAGGACAGAGGTTTGCCAAGGCATGGAGATGGAAGATGGAATGCCATATATAAAGAAGAACAAAGGGAATAATGTGCAGGAAGCTAGGGAGCACTGTGAGGAAAGTGCTGGACTTGGACTTAAGAAAACCTGAGTCTGAATCTTGGCTCAGACACATGAGTAGGACCTCAAGTTTCCTCATCTGTAAAGTGGGTATACTAATCACTGGGTTGTTTCAAGGATCAAATAGAATAATTTGTAAAGTACTTTGAAGACCTTAAAGTGCTTTATAAACTAATGATGAAAAAGATGTTTAATAAGCATGAAAGATAAGCTGGAGCCAAAGTGTGAAGGGCATTACATGCCAAACTTTATATTTTGTCCTAGAGACAGCAGAGAAATTCAGATTTTTTTTTGAGCAGTGAAATGACTTGTTCAGACTGAATCTGTAAATAAGGGTATTTTCATTCTAAATTTGTTTTCTGGTAAATGTTTTTTTCCCACTGTTTTTCATTTTATATCCTCTAATAAGCTAGTGAGTAGAGTTAAAAGGATGTTGTAGAAGGTCTTCTCCCTTCTCCCCTCCTCCTCAGTCTCAAGGTCTGTGTATATAAACTTTAGTATTTTATTGTTGGTGAAAGAGCTTAATTCTTGCTTTTGTATTCTATTGCTTTTGTGCCACTAAACTACAATATTCTTTCACTCTGACAAAATAGAGTCTTATCAAAGGATTCCTCATTCAGACTCTTTCTGAAAACTATGCCATTTGCTTGCCCTTGAACTGATGGCTTAAGTTTTATCTCCATCTGAACAAAATATCTGCCTCTTCCTTACTTCCTATGGAGAGTCAGAGTCTAAAGTATTTGCTATGACACTTCTAAAGGTGCCTGGTCCCTCCGGAGAGGCTTTCTTTAATTTCAAAGAAAACCCCTTGTTTAGAAAATGCCAACAATGCCAAGGGATGTGAAACTGAAATAAATAGGACCTCAGAGTTAAACCCTAACTACAGGTAGAGAGAACTAAATATGCACTGTAATTGATTATTATTTAGCAATAATGGTGAATAATGGTTTATAAACATTTATAGCTTCATGGATAGAACCTTGAGATCTAAGTATTCAGGGAAGGAGTGAGGTCCCTCAGAGTACACTGTAAAGGCGTTTCTGGGGTCTTCTTTGCAAAATTTTGCCAGTAGACCCTGAATTTCAAAGTTGTGCTACTCTGTCATCCCTCAATCTTCCTTTGTCAAAGCTGTCAAAGGGTCTAAAAACCATTGAACAAGGATGAGCTGGAGTCACTCACATATCCAAAGTGCTACACAGCTGAACCATTGCCATTAAAAAATGAAATTTCACCCATGGTGTTACTGCCTTGGGATTATTTAATTAGAGGTCCAAAAGTTCTTAATCATGCTAGCCAAGAGGAAAGAGTCCAAGATGATGTTCAGTCTGTCTTTTTTTCAAAAACCTGGCCGGGTTTTCTGTCTGCAAAAGCAAAATGATTTAGAAACAGAAGATGAGCACTAATGAAAAGTTTCCATTAAAAAACATTGAAACCACCTCATTCCATCTACCCTGGACACCATTGTCCTAAAGCGCTGAGAATTTAAGTGATTTACCCAAGGAGTCACACAGTTAGTATGTATCTGGGATAAGTTCTGAACACAGGTCTTCCTAGTTTCCTAGCTTTCCATTCTCTTCACTATATTGCCTTTTAGCCTATGGAGGTTGTTGTTATTCAGCTATATCTGACTCTTTGTGACCCCATTTGTGGTTTTCTTGGCGAAGATACTCGAATGGTTTGCCATTTCCTTCTCCAGTGTATTAAGGCAAACACAACAAAACATGATGTCTAGGTACTAAGGGAGTTACAAAGATAGATTAAACAGAGTCCTGCCCTCAAGGAACTTAGAATCTTATAAGTACGATTTTGAATATATATTTGAGCTTTAATGTTCTGGTGAATAATTATCTAAGACCTTGGGGTGGCTAGGTGGCACAGTGAGTAGAGTACCGGCCCTGGAGTCAGGAGGACCTGAGTTCAAATCCAGCCTCAGACACTTAACACACACAAAAATTAGCCGTGTGACTTTGGGCAAGTCACTTAACCCCAGTTGCCCTCCAAAAAAGAAAAAAAAATTATCTAAGACCTTTTAGATAATATACTCTTCACACATAGAATGATTGTATCATTTTATATTAATATTATGTATGTGTCTTAAATCCTATTCATCTATAAGCTTTATGGGGCAGTGATTGGGCCCAAATGGATCTGTGAACTCTTCATTGTGGCTGTTCCCTACAGTGATGCAGATTGAAACCTATCCATACCTATTGCTCCTGTGTAACTCTTGCCCCTGCCTGTCCATAAATTCACCACAGTGAAGCACATGGGGCTATGTATTTTCAATAGATATCACTACTATCCTTTTTCTACCTCTCCCATATTTCCAGTTCCATCATAAAAGGATCATCCATATCTTAACTAAATTTTGTATCTACTGTGGCCTCGAGGATGGTGCTCCCCACTTGAGGCAATTAACAAATATTTATTTAATTTTTTTTTGAGTTGTGAACCCTTTTAACAGTCTTGTGAAGTCTATGAACCCACTCTCAGAATAATGCTTTTTAAATGCATAAAACAGAACATATAAGATTACAAAGGAAACCAATTATAAAAAGTTGAAATAGTTATTTTTTTAAGGTCATAGATCTTAGGTTAAGAGCCCCTGATCTAATTAAATTAAAAATGTGTTATTTTCTTTAAAAATTCTCAAAGATATAAATGCTTTCTTATTAATGAGTTTTGGTAATGTGCCAGTAGACTTTATTTCTCCCTTATTTTTTAACTGGCTTCTGCCATTCTGAGAAACAATTAGGAACTATACCCCCAAAATTCCTTTTATTTACTTTGACTAGTATTACTTAAACTCCAAAGAGATTTAAAAAAAGAAGAAAAAGAAATGGACCCATGTGTACCAAAAAAAAAAATTATAAGGTTTTTTTTGTTCTTGTTATTGTTGCAAAGAACTGGAAATAAAGGGGATATTCGTGAATTGGGGAATGGTTGAACAAATAATGGTATAAGAATGTGATGATCACGATAAGATATGATGAAAGGAACAGTTACAGAGAAACCTGGGAAGACTTATAAGAACTGATTCAAAGTGAAATTAACAGAACTTGGAGAACACTTTATACCATAGAAACCACAATGTAAAGACAAACTTGAAATACTTAAGAACTTTAATCAATGCAATGACAAATCATGATTCCAGAAGATAATGAAGGCAACTATCAGATGTCTTATAGGGAGGTGATGGACTTACTTAAAGTGCAGAATGAGACATACATTTTTGGACATGGCCAACATATTGATTTGTTTTATTTGACTGTGCGTACTTGTTAGAAGGATTCTGTTTTTCTGTTGTTTTTTTCCTTTATGTGGGTGGAGGGAGAGGAATATGTGGGTAGAAGGGGTTAATGAAAGTTTCTCCCCCCCAAAAAAAAAGAGAAAAAAAGGAAAGGAGGGCATTAAAACATTTAAAAGAAAATACACAGAAGAGAGTAGAAGGAAATTCAGAAGGTAACAGACAAGGACAGCTTTAAAAGTAACTTGTATAATTTATTATATAACTAAAAAAAACTGTAAGCTGTATATTTTAGATTTATGGTTTCATATAGCGATTTTTTGTTATATTTTGTGTATGGTAATGATCTTTTTAATGTATATAAGATAAATAATGTTTTTAAAGGGCAGAAAAGGATGGAAAGTAAAGTGATAGAAACTGTATTCATTTCCAGGGAAATGAACTTTTCCTAAATGCCTTTTTTTCCAGAAAGAGTTAGAATAAAGGTGTTTATTTGTTTTCATTTTTAAATCTGATTTTAGTATTTTATGTTGTTTAAAAAAAAAACAAAGACCATAAATCTCAAATGTTAATCTGTTTTACCTCCCATATGGAAAGTGATACTTCCTGCTCTAATCACCTGTTTAAATTGAGCTGCACAACTGCAAAAACTTCCTGAACTATAAATAGAGGGGAGGAATATTATTTTCTTATTGGCTCAACGTCTCTACCTGAGCCATTTCTTGGAGCGATATTCTGTCTTCTATCACTTAGACAGCTGTTCACCTGCCACTCACTCTGTTCTTCTGACCCCATTTCTCCTTCACGCATCTTTCTGATAGCCTCTTGCTTTGGGTTCCAAGAAGTTGGCTGAGTTTTACTGAGTGAAGCCATAGATAGGGAAGATGGTACCTATTTTTTTCCTTCTCCTAACTACCCCTTTCTCTGCAGTTGCAAAGGCTTTGAATCTTCTCAAAAAGAAGCCCTTATGTAAATATAAGGTATTATTCTTTTAATTTACTATATTTTTGTTTTTAGTTGTTAGTATAAAGCAGTGGTTACTAAAATATGAAGGTGTTTTTGTTGTTGACAGTAATTTACTTGCAGACCAGGACCACCATGAATTTTAAGTAGTATTGTTTTTTAAATGATCAAATTAAAGTTTAAACTTACAAAATGCTAGTTCTTTATATAAATGGTGGTTGAACTGAAAGCTATGGTGGAGGGACCAGTCTCTATCCTTTTTGCCTCTCTGCTACAAATAAACTTGACAATAAAGTGTTAATGATAGATGTAAATAGAGAGAAATTATTAGATGAAATCTATCTGCCATTAAGGAAGGGCAGACAGTGGTCCCAAGATAAAGGAAATGGCACTTTATCCTAGACATGAAGCCAAAGAGTTTGTTGTTTTAAAATTTTTGTTTTTAAGTTGATATCTGAAAAGTCACAAGCTGAAGTCAGCTTGCACTGTCAAGTTAATATTCCTGGAAAGTAAATGCTTCTATCTTTTGTTGCTAATAGAAGTCACAGCTATCATTAAACCACTTGGAGGCAGAGTCTTATAGGTAAAATTTATTATATATGCAGAGTATTACAAGACAACTTTCCTTGTGACTTGCATGTTAGGATTTGGTTCCCAGACCCATTTGAGACTGGAACACTTCAGTTTCCGGGGCTTGGATTTCTCTTGTTTGTATTCTGCAAAAATAGAGCATTGATGCAAAATGGTACCCACTATTTAGTGTCTTGTCTTTAATAAGTCAGTCTTAAATCCAAAAGGTGGTTATGTAGACAGATTAAACAAAACTACTTCTTTTTAATCAAGAAAAACTTTAGGATGAGTATATCTTCTGGAGAATGAAAGAGAAAACCAATGCAGTAACTTTTTCATTCCAAACCTTAGAATTATGTGACACATACAGATTGGTCCCTGAAGTAATTATGTGAAGGTATAGAAGGGACAAGGGAAGGAAAAAAATTTCTGGGTAATTATAGTGAGATCTGACATAAGTTAATATCACATTTTATAGTTTAAAGAAGAAAGATTTAGAAAATGAAAAAAAGAAACATTGTCAATTAATAAAATTGAGTCAAGTGAAGATTATTCTATTTCCCCAAACTTAAGGAACTGGGAATTTCTCACATATGTCTGAAAGGTTGTTTGGAGAAAAATGGCATCAGTTCTTCTCTGAAAATGTTATGGTTACTGACTGGCCTACAAAGTCTGAATTTTGGGGGAAAAAAGCCCAACCTTATAAGCATTTATGACTGTATTTTCCCTTTAATTAGGAAAAACTTAAAGTGTGTGTGTGTTTAAGAGATTTAGAAAGGAAGTGCTGCAAAAATCCAAATATAAATTTCAAAAAATGTCCTACTATTAAGAGAAGCAGTGTCACAGCAGATAACAAATTGACCTTAGAACTATAAATTCTAGGTTCAAGTTCTGACTCTGGCACATGCTGGATTTGTGACCTAGACTATATGTCATTTAGTGTGTCAATACTCTAGGAAACCCTCTAGACTCTAAATTGTAGAAAATGTGCAGACCTGCCTTGGCAAAGGGTGTTTCTTCACCTGGGACAGTCTTAAACCAAGATCACTATGGGAAAGTCCCTTTCCCTATCCTTATTAATATCATTGTGGCTCTAAGCTATAGCAACATTTACCTTTTTTTTTAAAGCTAAAAAAATTTTCAAGTATAATAAAGACAGTTTGAACAATGGAATTTCAGTAGTGGTAGTCCTTTTGGAGTGGTATCTTATAGTTTGATCCTTTATACCGTGTCCCCAAAGTCTTGGTGCAGTTTTAAGCTTATTAAAGCTTAAGAAGTTCTAAGTCATTAGCATTTTTAAGTTTTTGTGTTTAAGCTATTAAAGCTTAAAACACCACTAAGATTTTTAGGACATCCTATATATTTAATTCTCTAGTAATATATTTAGAGATTATTACCCTTCCTTCTTTTTCAGAGAAAGTGAAATGCTAAGAGGTTAAGTTGGCAATTATTTTGTTAGCTCTAGACCTTTTAATGCTAATGATGCTCTCTGAGTGCTTGTTACATTGAAAGTGAAGGCAAGAGTAATGCTCCAGCAGCCCAGGCAAAGGTATTGGTTGGTTGTGTCTGTGCATCCAATGTGGGGAAAGAGATTAAGGCAAACACCAGCACACTGAAAGTGGTTTCTTCCCCCCACTTACCCAAAAGGTTATTATTAACCGTGCTTTATGGTATCAGCTAAAGGCAACATCATGACATCATCCCACAACAAGCATGATTAGGCTGGGATGAGAAGTGGTAATGTTTTCCTTACCATCTTTTATTCTCCTCATTCTTATTAGTCATTCATTCATTCATTCAATTCATTCAGCATTCATTTCTTTAACTATGTGCCAGCCACTGTACTGATCACAAAGACAAAATCATAATTGGATTTTTTCTTCTAGTGGCTGTGTTTCTGATGTTTGATAGCACCATCATTTTTTGGGGTCACATCTACCTTCATAGTCAATCGCTCACTTTCACTTTTCTGTCTTGTGATGTGGATGTCATCTGATTTCTCACCTTGTCAGTCTTGCAGAAAAATAACAGAAATCAATTTGTCTACTAATACTTTCCACTAGTTCTCTTGCCACTTGACTGGTGTAAGCTGGTGTGACTGTTGAGATGGAATTAGCATTGGATTTAGAGTTGGAATACCTGCTTTCACATCCTGGCTCTGCTCCTGATTACCTGATATTGAAGTATGACCTTGGGCAAGTCACTTCTCATGCCTGGGACTGGATTTATTTATCTCTAAAATGAGGACATTGAATTAGATGAGGTATTTTTAACTTCCATTGTGTCAGCTACTGCTTTGGCTGTCAGTGAAGCCCATGGAACCCTTCCTCAGAATGTTTTTAATTGCATAAAATATATAATTTTACCAAGAAAATCAACTCTATTGAAATGCAGTTATCAGAATATTTTTTAAAAGCAAGTTGATGGACCCCAGGTTAAGAACCCCATGAACCAAATTATCTCCGAGGTCTTTTCTAGCTTTAGATTCTCTGTATGAGCCAAAGAATCACTTTTCTTTCTCCTAATCTGGGTCTGGAAAAATTGCTTGAATTATTTCAAACATTTAACTTGTGAAACAGTTTTCTGAATGATACACAAGTGGCATGAACAAATGAATAGAATTTCTAAAATAACACAACTTAAAAGCAGGGAATATGCTCCTTGTTCCTTGAGAGAATCCAGCTCTAATCAGGAATGTGGTATAAATTCCTTTGTCTTTCATGTGACACATAGGTGAGTGGTTCTTTGCAAAGTTGCCTTATTTTGTTTTCTTTTCCTATGGGATTTTTTGTTGACCAACTATAGATTAATGGGCCTGTTGATAACACTGCCTTTTTAAAAGATGGGCGGCATACCTGTTATCTTTTAGAAGGTAGGAGGAGGTAAGGAAAGAAAGGGAGTGGGGGTGGAGCTAGTGCTAATCGGATTGTGTTAAATTTAGGAATGAAGAAACAACTGAATCAAAGGTGTATGATTGATTCCAACTTGTAGTTACCTTTATGCTGCTTTGTCCCAGTGACTAATACAACCGTCTGTTTCTACTCCCACAAGCTGTCTGGTTCATCTTTTTTATTTGTCATCCTTACTGATGGTGTTGAAGGTAATTCTATTCTTCTATTTTCTGAACTTCAGGAGAAGGTAAAACTTGATGCTGAGAGGGAAAAACTAGAGAGGCTGCAGGAAATATACTCCGAGCAGAAGACCCAGCTTGACAATTGTCCCGAGTCCATGAGGGAACAGTTACAGCAGCAACTGAAGAGGGTCAGTAGCAATCAGGAATGCACCACTTAATTTTTTTTCAATTTTTTCTTTTTCTCTTTAAAAAAAAATCATATCCCCTTCTTTTTTTAAGTGTCCAATTTCTTCTCACTCATGTAGATCACATAGCACAAAATTTGTCCTTAGCAGCCTGCTGGGTTAATGAATACATCATTGAAGCGCATGGTGACCATAAAAATACAGCTTTTAAGGAACTAAAATGAAAGTCATGAAACACTCACGATCCTCCCTTCCCCTGCCCCCACTCCCCTACAAGAAAAAAAAAGAACTTGTCTTTTTGCTTAGTGTATCTTAGTTTAGAAGACAAAGGTATATTAGAGCTGAGGTATCGAATAAAAAGCATCTCCCTGTGTCTGTTTTAGCTAAGGAGTCACAGCTGTTCAGGAGTTGTAACTGATATCTGGCATTTCAGCGCTGAAATTAACTAGCATTAATAATTGACACTATTCCCTGAGTTTCCCGTTTGCTGTCTAGTGATTGCTGTTTGCTATGTTGGCTGCTTAATGTTTTTCTAAGCTTGCTTTGTAATCTGTCCCCAAAGTAGCCATTTTTCAGACTGTTTATCTTTCACCTTTGTTTTGATGTTTATTTCTTTTCTTTCAGCTTTCTAGTGACATGAAACTGAAATCATTATCATCTAAGCCTCACTCCAGGGTATTTGGTTTGATTAGGTGCCCTCAGACTGTACCATTAGCTATTATTTGCTTGAAATAAATCTTAATGAACCATAGAAATGTCTAGTCTAACTTGTATTGGCTGAAACTTTATTCCATGGATACTGTATCATGCCAGTGTTCATTCATTTGTTCATTCCTTTATGAAATTCCTATTTTGTGTCGGACACTGTTTCATTGCTGAGAAAACAAAGAAAAAATGAGACTAGCTTTCAAAGGGCTTGCATTCTACTGAACCAGCTTTGGATAGATGAAAATGAAATTAGATGTCCCACCCAGTTTCACAAATATGTGTTCCCAAAATTTGAAGTTTTTAGCAGCATGAATGCCAGATTTTGTTCTCCATAAAGAGCTACTTAAATTAAAATATTGGAAAAAATGCATTAATTGTCTTGAAAGTGAAATTATTATGTAAAGAGATTTAGCCCCAGGGGAGTAGTCATTAATAAGTGAAAAATAAGGCTACTTTATTCATTTTATCACATTCTTCTCTCTTTAGAGAGTTGTAAAGTGGTTCCATTGTAAGACAGCATCTCTTGGAGGATTTCTTAAAATGCTGGGGGTTCTTTTTAACAATATGTGAACTTTTATCATTAATTTAAATAATTTACCCCTTGGAATCTCAGTAGGGTAAAGAAATCTTTCAGTGAAATGTAATTTGATGTTACAGTTGAGAGCTTCCTGATTTTTTAAAGGCATTCATTTCAAATAATCTTGAAATGCTGAATAAAGATGACAATATCTATTGCTTTTACCAGTGTTGTTCCAAATAAAATCAAAAATTACATTGCACTTCTTCATTCAGTTATTGTAGAGAGTTGGATATAAGCCAATAAATTGGAACTTTGCCTATGTGTCAGTTCCACACTTCTGGGGACAAAGTTGTGTTAAGAGCACACACAAAAAATTGCCTAAAACTTACAAAACAAGATTTGTGAAAGTATTTTGTTCTATTTATCTGTTAGTGTTAGACCCTGAGTCTTAGCTGTTTTTTTTTTAATTAAACAACATAGTTTGGGAAACATATTTTTGTTTATTCACTCCGCAGAAATGTTTATTTTTCGAGATTGTATACAGACAATGCTGTCATTGAACTTGGAATTCCTTATTTAAGATCAGTAAATATATATGACTATGTACATTTTACTCCCTTTCTTTTAATTTCTTATTCTTTCCACCCCATTACCAAGTTATTTTCTTACTCTACATAAACATTGACTTCAGATAATAGTTTATCAAGTCCATTAATATAAATATCAAGTTGATATAAATAATTACTGCTTATTTTACTCTGGGCTCTATACAATGTTTCAAACTTTTTTTTTCAAGTATTCTAAGGGATTTTAATTATTGATAAAGGAAATGAATGCAGATGACCTAACTGTACATCATATAAAGTCCAAGATTCTTTTCCTTTCCCACAAAGCAGTAATGTGAAATTCTTTTTTTTTTTTTTTGCTTTTTTTTGGAAGGGCAGTTGGGGTTAAGTGACTTGCCCATGGTCACACAGCTAGTTTTTGTGTTGTGTCTGAGGCCAGATTTGAACTCAGGTCCTCCTAACTCCAGGGCTGGTGCTCTATTCATTGCACCACCTTGCTACCCCAGTAATGTGAAATTCTTGACATAAAAGCCCTTATGTGATAAATCTCCCATCTCCCTGCTATCACTGAGTTCCTTAATCTTGTTCTCCTAAGGTCACCCTTTACCAGCCTCTGACTTAAAAAGTGGATTATCTCACTTTGCAATAATTCAGTTATTCTAGAGACTTCTTGGGTTAGTACAAGCCCATTTCGCTTCTAGCTTAAAATACTTCAAAACACTCCTAAAATGAAATCTCTTTCCCCAGGGCCTTTATTAAGTTAAACACAGATTCAATTAAGTTGACTTTTGTTTTGTTGTTGTTTAGTCATTTTTCAGTCATGCCTGACTCATCATGGCCCCATTTGGGGTTTTCTTGGCAAAGATACTGGAGCAGTTTGCTATTTCCTTCTCCAACTCATTTTACAGATGAGGAAACTGAGGCAAAAAAAAGATTTAATGACTTGCCCAGGGTCACACAGCCAGTAAGTGTCTGAGGCTGGATTTGAACTCCGGAATCTTCCTGAATCCAGACCCAGCACTCTATCCACTTTGCCACCTTTTGTTACCACTATGTTACCACATTGTGTTACCACAATTGTCATAAGATTTTAATAAAGTTCTTTTAAGGGAGGTAGCAGTCCTTCTTAAGGGCAGATTATTGATCTTTCCTTCCTTTTTTCTTTCTTCCTTTCTCTCTTTTATTTTTAGAAACTGTGAGCTGAAATTTAGAGATCAGTATGATGAGATGCATACAATTTATGTATGCGAGTCACTAAGAACCCAGGACCTTTTGTGTCAAAATTATTAACATAGATCCAGTTGAAACTGGCCAGAAATATGTGGTTTGATGGCTTGTGGTTGCTATGGTAGTGGATATGGAAACTCTGATGAAGTTTTTCCATTAAAAAAAAAAACATCAGTTAGGTTATGGATGAAATGGCAAAGGAAGCGGTATAATTCCCACAGTTGCTGAACAGTGGCACCTAATAGAAAAATTCCTGGAGCAGTTGTCAAAAACGTGTACTTCTGTTCTCTTTGAACCTCAGTTTCCTCATTTATAGAATGAAAGGTTGGTTCAAATGGCCTCTAAGATGTCCTTCAGCTCTAAATCTATGATCCAATCTATGATCCATTATCCAGTATCTAAATCTGTGTTCTAACCAGTAGCACATCCTAAACCCACCTCAGGTTTTCATTAGTCTCTAAAGCTGGTTTTAGCTGTTGTATATACATTTATCAGTACCACTCATACCTATCTACTTTTTCCCACTAATCTAACAATCATAGCTAAACAGAGTCCTGGTGTAAGCACATTAGAAAGATAAAGGAATTTTGTTGCATTTTACTTACACTCATTTGAGGCACTTTGTGGTGGCTTGGTGGCTGGTGTGCCAGGCTTGGAGTCAGGAAGGCTCAGCTTCCTGAGTTCAGATATAGCCTCCAATACTTACTAGCTGTGTGACCCTGGGCAAGTCACTTAACCCCGTTTGCTTCAGTTTCTTATATGTAAAATGAGCTGAGAAGGAAATGGCAAACCATTCCAGTATTTTTGCCGAGAAAACCACAAATGGGATCATGAAGAGTCAGACATGACTGAAAGGACTGAACAGCAATGCTCATTTGATTTCCTTTGGGCCTTGAATTGCATTTCCATGAAATTTGGAAGGAACATTAGCCTCGGAGCCAGAAGACCTGAGTTCTATTCCTAGTTCCTTTGCTTACTCTATAGTATCTCATCTGTATAAAACAAAATGATTGGACTAGATTGTCTCCAATCTCCTTTCCATCTCTAACTCTACCATCCTATTATTATCATTTTGCTGCAACTCATAATTCATTTGTGACTTTCTTGGGACACATATTACAAATTGCCAAATTAAATTACTCCTGACTCAATTTCTCTTTTAAAAAAAATTAATTCCTTGTTTTATAGGATCACAGGATCATTGATTTAGGGCTGGAAGGGACCCCAGAAACCATTGAGTCTAATCCCCTCATTGTATAAATGAGTAAATTGGGGTATAGAGAATTTGTATGACCTACCCAGGGTGACACAGCAACTTACTCCTGTCAGAGGCAGAATTCAAACCCAGGCCTTCCTGACATATAGTCTAGCACTCTATCAATTGTACACTGACTGTCATTTCAAATTGTCAGGAAAATTGCTTTGATTTGCACTATATATTATCAATATTTATTCTCACTATTTCCCAGATTGATAAACTCATATCTGATACCACCAGAAGAATTTCAAACATAAGATTGTAGTTTCAGATGCAACTTTTCTAATATAGCACATTCTTATTTTCATAAAGTGATTTAAACATTTACTGCATAAATGAATTGTTCACTAGTGGTTTTGTGAACTATATAGCTCTTTTGGGGGATAACATGGCAGGCCTTGGGCATCAGCCTGTTTTGATGAAGTGGGAGGATCTTTCCTCATATAAATTCCACAAGTAATGTGGCATTTTGTTTTAAGTTGATGAACTGAGCCATATTTTCTTGCAAACATTTTATCCTTGTATCATCTACCCATGGATCAAGTTTCTTGCATCCATTAAAAAGGACATTTTTGTTGCCCTCCATTTTGCTTTAAGATGATGGACTGATATGTCTTTATATTCTTTAGGAATGGCAAATTTTGGTCCTAATCAGTCAACTCCTTTGCAAATTGTCATGGAAAAAATAGAAATATATATACAGATACCAAAATTTTGTATATTTAAATTTGGAGACATAAAAAAGTATGCACCAATCTAAATAGATTTATTTATTATTTTTTATTATTTTAAATAAATAATTTATTATTCATTTTTAAATAAATAATAATTTATTATTAAATAATTTATTTTAAATTCTATCTTTAGAATGGCTTTCTTTCATTTTTGTTCTCATACTTAAGAATCCTGGCTTGTTTTTTTTGTTTGTTTGTTTTGGTTTTGGTTTTTTGTTTGTTTGTTTTTTTGCTTTTTGGAAGGCAATTGGGGTTAAATGACTAGCCCAAGGTCACATGGCTAATTTTTGTGTTAAGCGTCTGAGGCCGGATCCAAACTCAGGTCCTCCTGACTCCACAGCTGGTGCTATATTCACTGCACCACCAAGCCACCCCCATCGTTTTGACATTATATTCTTGTTGCTATTGGATTGTTAATATTAATGGGAAAGCTAATGACCTCCTTACTATGAAATAGCTCTAGCAGAAAATTTGTTCTAATTATGATGATATCTCTCCCTATCTTTCAAGAATCATTTTAGTCATTTTTTAAAAAATATAAGAGTACAAGATCGAAGTTAAATAACTTGTATGACTTTTATTTTGTGTCTTGTCTTTTTAACCAGCTTTATAAGCCATTGTGCTTATGTACCTATGGGTGCTGCTTTCCCATTTGTAAAAGGAAGCATTAAGAAAATGCCTAGAACTCTAGAAAGGGAGACAATAAAAAGATAAAAGCCCAAACCAGATGTACTAGGGAAGATTCAACTTCCCCATCCTTACTAACCTACTCCAAATGGCCCTCCATATTCTCTTGATCTTATCCCTAGAAGAAAAGACATTGTACAGCATGAAGAATAATTTCTATGAAATATGTCTAATGTTTATATTTAGGATGTTATTATTGGAAATGACACTTTTTTCTGGGCAACTAAAGACATATTTACCTTCCAGACAATATAGTTATGCCTTTTATTGACTTCTGCTCATAATACATAACCATTGGAATTCATATTTTCCTATTAAGTCTGAAATCCATCATGAAGGAAAATATATGATGAAGAAATAAGCAGAAAGAATAAATCACTTATTCTAGTCCCAAACTGGCATCTTTCAATTGTGTGTTTAATTCTCCAAAAAGAAAAACTCTCTATATTCTGAACATTGTCAGTGTTGTAATTTAAAAGTTAAGTTTGTAGCAAACCCAATTTGCTTTCAAGGATTTTATCTTTTGGCAAACTTAAAGTTGACTCTAGTCAATCCTGGTTTTTCTTGCTGTTGCCTCCATTCCATTTCTTCCAAGGATGCTGACCTGTTGGATGTAGAAAGCAAACACTTCGAAGATCTAGAATTTCAGCAGCTGGAGCATGAGAGCCGGTTAGATGAAGAGAAAGAGAAGCTGACCCAACAACTCTTACGTGAAGTAGCTGAATATCAAAGGAGTATCGTCACTAGAAAGGTAACTCTATTGAATGCCTTTTAAAAGTTAAAAAAATTATCACAGAAAGCACAGATATCATAAACTGTATCAAGCAAAAACAATCATAATCTCATTGTTTCAAAGCACTTTATATGCTTTGAAGTCTTATTATTATTACTATTAATTATAGTTTTGATTAGTATGTGTGTATGTGCAGGGGCAGGGGAAAAATCATAATAGCTTTGGGAGAATCATAGAAGTACAACTATAATGATGAATGATTGCCTGAAACCACATTGAGAAATTGTCATTGCTTTTGTTATATTGAACCTTGAGTTCATCATTAATAAAAGAGGAAAGATTTTGTTTCTTTTCCCTTGTAAGAACTAAGATGGGGGGGGGGGGGATGTCACTTCTCTTATCATTTGTCTTGACCTATTTCCTTTTAGAACCAAAATATCCCATGTCTAGGATAGCACTGCAAGGGGATGAGTCTCTGTTGGGAATGGGAGTGGGGGAAAGAGAATTTCCTCTGTTGCTATTTTGTGCTGTTGACTATTTTATCATTAGAAATGGCTAGGTAGGACTAGGGGCATCTAGGTGGCACAGTGGATAGGGTGCTACCTGGAGTCAGGAAATCCTGAGTTCAAATCTGACCTCAGCCACTTTACTAGCTATGCAACTGTGGGCAAGTCATTTAACCCTGCTTACCTCAGTTTCTTCATCATAAAATGAGCTGCAGAAGGAAATGGCAAACCGCTCTGGTATCTTTGCCAAGAAAACCCCAAATGGGGTCACAAAGAGCTGGACATGACTGAACAGCAACAAGAAAAGGTAGAACTAGAGAAGGCTTTTTTTTTTTAAGTAATCGGGGTTAAGTAACTTGCTCAAGGTTACACAGCCAGTTATTTCTGGGTGTGGTGCTGAGTATCTGAGCCCGGATTTGATCCAGGTCATCCCGACACTGGAGCCGGTGCTCTTACTGAGCCACCTGGTTGCCCCTAAGCAATTGGGGTTAAGTAACTTGCTCAAGGTTACATGGCCAGGTGTTTCTGGGTGGTAGAGAAGGCTTTCTAAAACACAGATATTCAGCCTTTTACTAACAAAAGCCCAAAATAGAGGATTTACTTCTCATCCTATACCCTTCCAATACTGCATTGATAAAAGTAAAGGAGGGGAATGGGAAAAGAGGGATTTTTTCTTCAATACTCAATTTTAAAAAGAAACTAGAAATACTTATTTGTAAACAGGGATGTTTCCCATGATGATGTTTGCTTTGTACTATAAAGAGATTTCCTGTGGCCTTCTTTATTTCTTAAAATAGTTTTAAAAATTAAATTCCATAGACTTAAAGTAAGATTGCTGGGAGACCAAGAATCTTTCCTAACTAAGAGGCAATTCTCCCTCACTCTACACTGAATCCTTACATTAGAATCTCTGAGATCTCAAGGGATAGGGGAGGGATTAGAGGGAAGGTGAGAATTTGGAATTCAAAATTTTTAAAAATGAATATGCTAAAAGAAGTTTATATTTATGTAATTAAAAAAAATTAACCCTGAGGCAGTTCAGTGCTGTGGTAAGAGTATTGATCATTAAGTACCCAACTGGGGTTCCATTCCCAAATTTACCCCTTAAAAACTGACTTTGGGCAAGTCACCTGCCTTTTTTTTTTGGAGGGGAAGAGAGCAGGACAGTTAGGGTTAAGCTACTTGCCCAAGGTCACACAGCTAATAAGTGTTAAGTGTCTGAGGTCAGATTTGAACTGAGGTCCTCCTGACTCCAGGGCCAGTGCTCTGTTCAGTGCGCCACCTAGCCACCCTGTGCCACCCAGCTGCCTGTCACCTGACTTTCTTAATACACAGTTTGTTCATCTCTAATATGAAGGAGTAGGACTAGATGACCTGTAGTCCCTTCTAGATCTCAAGCTATGTTTTTATGGTCCATCCTACCTTAATCAAGGATATTACTGGAGCAGCCATGTGGTACAGTGTCTAGAGTGCTGGGTCTGGATTGAGGAAGATTCATCTCCCTGAGATCAAATCTGGCCTCAGAAATTTGCTAGCTGTGTGACCCTGGGCAAGTCATTTAACCTTGTTTGCCTCAGTTTCCCCATTTGTAAAAACGAGCTGGAGAAGGAAATGTCAAGTCATTCCAGTATCTTTGCCAAGAAACCCCCAAATGGGGTCAGGAACTGAACATGACTGAAAAATGACTCAACAGCAACAAAAAGAATCTGTTATCTATTGTTATCTGTTTTCTACTAGGAGAAAATTTCTGCTTTAAAGAAGCAAGCCAATCACATTGTCCAGCAAACTCAAAGGGAACAAGATCATTTTGTAAAAGAGAAAAATAATTTAATATTAATGCTACAAAGAGTAAGTACTATCTCTTGGCCATCTGAACATTGTCAGAAAAGTATTCTCTTGTTTTTAGTTATTTTTTTTTCCATATTTCCCTAGGTTGTATTACTCCATAATGTTAACAATTGGTAGTTTCTTTATATTTTTTAAAGATGAGGTATTTTGTAGTATTGTATGTAACACATTAAACCCTTAAATTTGAAACATCTTTTCATATCCACAGATTTATATAAATATATTTTAGTGTAGACTTTAGAAGATGATGATTTGCTTCCATCAAACATTCATTGTAATCGGTTCATGGCACTGCCAGATATAGATTTTCTTTTGTCTCACAAGGAATTATATTTGACTTAACCATCTTGCCAGGTGAATGGTATGACTTGGGCATCCAGCCCCTACACATGTATTCCATTACCTTGTTGGGATGCCTGAAATTCTCACCATAGTCATTGCTTCAAATCAAGGAATTGTGAATATAGAAGTTATTGGGATAAAAGAGTAGTTCTTGGAATCAGGAGAACTGGGTTTCAGATCTAGCTCTAGCATTTATTAACTGTGCAACCATTGGAAAGTCACTTAACCTGTTTTGATCCCAGTTTCTTCATCTGTAGAATGGAAACAATATTTACACCACATAACTCAAAGACGGTGTTGAGAGAGACTTTTAAAAAAATAGATTTTATTGATGCCTTTTGTTTCTGCATCACATACATTTCCTCCTCTATCTCTCCCTCTACCCCTTCCCAAATAACCATCCTTTATGACAATGAATATTTTAAAAGAAGAAAATGAGGGGGGGTCCCAACTCAGCAAGCTAGTCAATTAATTGAAAAAGTCTGTGATTACATGCAGTGTTGCCCACCGGAGGACCCCAGTCTCTAGAAAGGAGCAAGGGAAAATGTATCCTTATACCTCTTCTTAGGGAAAGCAGTCGCTTGTTGAATCTTTACATACTATATAAATGTGCATTACTACCACTACTCTCTTATTGTTGTCATTTGGAAATGGTAATTGAGTAGCAATAGATTAATACAAGGTATTCCAAAAGTCTTAGTGCCATTTTAAGCTATTAAAAAGTATGAAGACTGGAAAAGCTCATGGGTTGATTTTAATGTTGCTTAGAGGAAAACAGAGCTGAGGACCAGTATATAGAAGCTACAAGATTCCTTTGGTACAGATTAATATTAAAGCTTTAATAGCTTAAAATGCACCAGCATTTTTTTGTACACCCTTTATATAAGATTGGTTAGCCAAACCTGAATCCTCAAGGAGGTACATTATCTAGATATTTGGACAGGGAAGCCTCTGGGGAACCGGTCAGAGGTAAAGGAAGAAGGAAGAATGGAGGAAGAGAATGCTGAGCTCAGGAAAGAAGACTTCAAAACATAGTGAGGGAGGGTTACCACAGATGTGCTTGGCTGACTTCACAATTTTATCTATGGTGGTCTCTGAGCTTAACAGGACCTTGTAATCTTACAGGAAAAGGAGAATCTTTGCAATCTGGAAAAGAAATATTCTAATCTTTCTGGAGGAAAGGGGTTTCCAGTCAACCCCAACAGTCTAAAAGAGGTAAGCAGAATCCTCAGTTACTTTCAACTTGGATTAATCTCAGTTTTAAGTCTCTGGGAATATTTGGCACTTACGTTTTGATAAAGACAGGATATGAAAAAGATATGGTATCAAAGTTTTCACGGTCTAGCTGTGGTCAGCCTCTTTCCTTATATACTTTGGAATTTTCCAGTGATTATCTTTTATGTTAAATGGCAACTGCAAGGCCCATGCTAAATGTACTTTAATACACAGTGAAAAAAATTTTTGTCTTCCCTAAGTAATCAAGTTTGATTTGACTTTAGGAATAGCACTAACTTAGAATTTCAGGAAAAGGCTCAAGGCAGAGCCAATATTGGTCTGTTTTTAGTGCTCAGATTCTGTCTTTTTTTTTTTCTTGATTTGGTTTGCTGGCTGAGTTTCAGAGGAGGGAAAGAAACACACTTAAAATGTCAGTTCCTTTAACAGTATTTCTCTAATCTGGTTTGAATACTTGCTTTCCTAACTCCTTTCTACTTTCCATACCCATCTCACCCCTCCTGTGTTTATTTTCTCTCTGTCTCTGTCTGTCTCTGTCTCTCTCTCTCAAAGCTCCTATATAGATTAAGGTGAATATCCTCTTCTAATTCCCATATTCATATTCATTTTTTTTACCCTTTCCTTCCCATTTTTTTTTGGTAAGCTATACAAATTACATACCGACATTAAGATTATTTTGCTACTGACCCAAATGCTCAGAATTTATTTGGGAAAAGAAAAGTCCTCATTAGGGCAAATAATGAATTCCCTGAAATGACTGCATAATTCAGATCCATACTACATGTTTCCTTTTTTTTCTATTGCTTTTTGGAGGGCAGTTGGGGTTAAGTGACTTGCCAAAGGTCACATGGCTAGTTTTTGTGTTAAGTGTCTGAGGCCAGATTTGAACTCTGGTCCTCCTGACTCCGGGGCCAATGCTCTATTCACTGTGCCACCTACCTGCTCCCATACTACATATGTCCATTGGGCTGGAATCAATTACCAAATTTTATATAATTGTAACTTATAATAGGGTGGATTTGAATATATGGGAACACTTGAGGGGATTCATTATTCACAATAATCAAGATCTACCTGTTATTTAAAAATTGAAATAATTAATATAATATACATTGCACAGTTTGAAAATAAAAATTTTTTTAAAGCCTGAAAAAAACCTGCAAACTCTAGTTGACATGTGAAGACTGGAAAACCTCTTGTTAATTTTAAAGTCACTTAGAAGAAAACAGGGCTAGAGACTGGCATATATAAGCTATAAGATTTCTATGGTACAGATTAATATTACATTTTCATAATGCCAGGTAAAGTGTACATTGCATTTAAACACTTAAACCATGTTTGCAATGTTAGTCAATAGATAATGTTGCTGCTGGAGAAAGCATTTCTTAAGGTAGCCTACCTATTTTATTCTACTTTATAATCTCTCTAGCTATTTAAAAGTCTTAACTAAAGCACTTGTTTTTCTTCTGCATACCTGACAACTTCCTAGTTTCACTCTTTATTTCATTTTTCCTCCTATTCCTTTATTAAATGCAAACCACATAGGACTTGAGGAAGCAACTCTAAGGTACTTTCTAAGAAGTTATTGTATTGTTTTTTTCTCATTGCTTTTTGATTCTTCTTACGCCTCTTCGAAAGTGAACTTTCAAAGATTGTCCCATTTAAAGCTATTTTAACATGGTGAAGACTTAGAAAATAGGCTCCTTGCCCTAGTTGTCGGTCCTTTTTGTCTCTGTTTATTTTTTTATTTACCTTATTTAGAATGTTATGTTTTACTTTGAGCAGTTGATTTCATGGTTAGTAGTAAGCCAGCTAAGCTTTGCATATTTATTTGTTAAACCCAAATGCATGAAAATACCTCCATGGATCAAATCTATTTATTTCTAGGAGAAATTCCAGTATAAAATAAAATTCATTGTAAGTATATTTAAAACGTAACAACAATTCAAGCTGCTAGTTGATTTAATTTCTTGCTGTTTTAGATCCAGCAAAGTTCTATGATGATTAATCCGAGGGGACTATTCTCTTGCCTTCTTTAAGCTCATTTTATTAATATTTTACCAATATAACATTAAGCATCATCTATATTCTGGACACTGTACTGGACAGTAGGCAGCTAGGTGGCCCAGGGGATAGAGCACTGAACTTGGAGTCTTCACACGGTCACTCTGAGCCTCAGCCTCACTGGTGAGGCTTAAATAGAAGGTGCTTTGCAAACCTTAAAGTATTGGGTGGACACTTGTTCTTAATTTTATCATCATCATTATTGTCATCATTACGCTGAGGAAACAGAGAAAAAGCTAAACAGTACCTGCATTCAAGATGTCAATACTTTCACATTCAATAGATGTTTATTGATCACCTTCTCTGACCATGGCATTTTTCTTGGTGCTAAAGATGAAATAAGTTATAGTTCATGCCGTCTCAGAGCTCTGAATACCATTACTAAGTTTACTAATCAGTTTTATAGGGAAAAACTTTCATCATTAGGGCTACAGTGAATTTAAAGATGACTCTTAAATTGGTTAAACACAGAGTTTGGAACCTCTAGTCCTATTCTATTTCATTACAGTAAAATGGAGATTACTTTGTGTTTTCAGTGAAGCATAAGCTCTGGTAGGACTTATCAAGGTAGAAAGACTTCTTTTGTAGTTCTAGAGCAGTGTCTGTCTTTCTAGGACCAAACTACCTAAGGTCAAATGGAGTTATTATCAGGAGGCTAACATCTGAAAGATGAACATTTTGGCCTCAACTCTTAATGACATGTGAAAGGGTTGTCACTGATGTCAATGTAATAACATCCCCAAGAATAGTTATGGGTGCTATGATTATAAGGTAGTAAGTATAGCTTGGAAAATATGCAGGCTTTTGTTCATTTAGGGCCAATGGATTTGAGCTTAAATACTGGCGTGGCTATAACATTGAGCAAATTACCTAATCCTTCTAGTCCTAAATTTCCCCAATGAGGGACTTAAACTGGAAGACTTCTAAGAATCATCCAAGCTCTGGCTCTATGTATGACTGTCAATTTGGTATAATAATAAAAGCATATCTTCATAGCAATTCAAGGTATATTCTTTTTAAATTACAGTTGTTTGTCTTAAAATTTATTGAATCCACTATCCCGATTGGCTTTCTTACCTAACTAGGTAGGCAATGGTCAGGAGGGCTACCAGGAAGATTGCAAGAGCAATGATGCAGGAGGGGACAAGGCTTTAGTTCTAGATTAGTGGTTTGGCTTTCAGTCACTTCTTACTAGGAACCAAGAGTAGAGGTTGGGGAAAGGAAGTGCTTACAGTATACCTGTTCCGGCCTGTAAGCTCCTTGAGGTCAGTAACTGTCTTTTGTTTTATATTTTTATCCCCAGCACTTAGTGCAGTTCCTAGAAAATAGCAAGCACTTAATAAATATTTATTTCCTTCATTCCTCCCAAACCCTCTCTTTCCTACTTAATTCCTGAAAGGGAAAAAATGAAATTAATAGTCGTCTAAGTGTACCAAGTCAGGAATGTGTCATAGGTATGAAATGTCTTGTTTCTTCTTTTGTGGAATTCGATTTGGATTCTGATTATTTCTCTCTCTAGAACTTTATTATTTCTTCTTCTACCATAATCCTGCTTTGGAATAGTGAGGAAGGAGATTAGTTGTTGGATTTTGATTTCAGGGAAAGGGAAAGATCCATTTGAGAAGTTTACAGAAGTTAAGAAAGATAGGTGGGAGAAGTTAAGAAAGATAGGTGGGAATTATCAATGAGAAGGTTTGGCAAAGAGGGGTCAATATTGGCATATGAATAGCATTTTTCTTGGTGTGTTGTTTTTTGTTTTGTTTTGTTTTAAATTTGAGATATAATTCATCTATATCCACACTGTATTAAATTTAAAAAGCAACATACCTTACAGGAACCTTATTGATCACACAATGATTACAAGATTAATTTTAGGTGTTTTGTTGAATATGAGCATCTCATACAAGCTAACAAGATAGACTGATTAAGAATTTACAATGCAGCAAAAATACACTCAGGAAAATTTAGCACTATGGACAGATGCTTGCAGAATGTGAACAAAGGCAAACAAGTTGTATACATTTCTTAACTATAGTGCCAAGATGCAGTAATATTGCTTTTATCCATTATAGTAAGTAACTTTCACTAACAGTTTTAGATATTTCACACACATCTAAATATACAAGGGTAATTTTTGTTGATCTGCTGATCATACATATTTTAGCCCAAGTAGATTAACAATGAACTTTCTGTGACTCTCCAGAAAATAAGTTGTCAGCCCCAATGCAGATTTTCTTGGTGTGTTGCATAGAAATATGGCAGCCATCACTAACACAAATGAAAGATTCAAGCAGTTTTAGCGGCCATAAGAACATTACAAACAATCAAATTGAAATCTCCTAGAGAAGCAATATGATTTCATAGAAAGAGGGTATAACCTCTTTCCTCTGCCAGGAAAGCTTGAAATGTGCCTGAAGCACACTATCTGTATGAGCCTGGGCAAGTCACTTAAATCTATCAGGGCTTTAAACAAGTTTCTAAAAAATGTAAGTTGCAGAAAAGATGCTATTGGTAGAGGTAGTACGTGCACCTTACACTAAAGAAATCCCAGGTCCAGCCCTTATCCCTGTCCCTTTGACTCCATTATATATCAGCAGTTCTCAAACTATGATCCAATGACCACCTGGGTCCCTCTTTTCATAGATAATACTAGTAATACTGACTTATTAATTTTTAATGTGATAAATATAAATAAATATAACACACATAAACAAAAACTCATGTTTTTTAAGGATGTAAGGCCCTGGGACCAAAAAGTTTGATAATCATGGCTTTATACCAATGTAGTCATAGGTCTAGGCCCAAAACAAAAAAATTGCAAGCTACTCAGTGTCCATGTTTGCACCCTCAGCAATAACACATTGGTAATTTAAGAGTATACACAGATATTTTATTAACAACATTGAATCATTTGTATATTATGTTTGTAAATATCATTCATATAATGACTATTAAACTTGTTGAGTCATCAGTCAATCAATAATCATTTATAAAGTGCCTACTATGTGCCAATTGTGGCAGAGGAGCTTGTATAGCTCAATGAAACTCTGAGCTATATCATGCCTGGTTACTCAAGATGAACAGGTCATAGTGGAGAGTGCTGTCAAAGGGTCATCCACTAAAGAAGGAAATGACAAACTATTCCAGTATCTTTGCTAAGAAAACCCCATGAACAAGAACCTGGAGTGTTATGGTCCAAGGGGTCACAAAGAGTCAGACACACCTGAACAACAAATGTACCAGTACGGTGGTACCAAGCCCAGAGGATACAAAAAGAATTCAAAGACAGTCCCTTCCCTGAAGAAACTTGCAATCTATTTGGGGAAACAACACAGAAAGAAAAGTATATACAAAATAAACGATATACAGGATGAACAAGGCACAATTAACAGAAAGAAGGCATTGGAATGAAGAGAGGCTGGGAAAGGCTTCCTGTAGAAGGTGTTCTTAGTTGGGTCTTAAAGGAAGCCAAGGAGGTCCATAAGAAGGGCAGAGTACTCACTTTCTAGCACTTACAGGACCCTTTCCTGTAAAAGAGATGATAAAGACATTCTCATTCCATTTATTTATTTGGCTAGAGTGGGGATGAAAAATTTACAGCATCACACATATTTAACAAAATGATAATGTACATTTTTTTAGACCAAGTTGAGACCCTCCTCACCTGAACTATTGCAGTGACCTCCTAACTTGACTTCCTGCCAATCTCTTCCCTATCTAATCCATCCTCAACAGAGCTGCCAAGTTGATTTTCCATTTTTTCTGTTAAAATTTACATTACATATTTTGGTGGGGTTTTTTTCCTATAACCTCTATTTCTCAATATATCCCTTCCCATCTCTCCCTAACTGGAGAGACATCCCTTAAAACAAGACTAACAAAGAAAGAAAACAAAAAGGTAGTTCAGCAAAATTAAGCAGCACATAAATCATTTTTTTGCAATTATTTGCAATGTTCTATAATCATAGGTTCCATCTTGGTGAAGAAAGAATAAGGAAGATATATTCTCATACTTCCTCTAGAGGGACAAACTTGGTCATTATAATTCTATGCTGTTTGGTTTTGATTTGTTCTTCTTTCCTTTTATATTTTTGTGGTCATGTATATTGTCTTGACTGGTTCTGCATATTTCATGATGTGTCAGCACATAAGATCATACATTCAGAGTTTGAAGAGAACTTAGAGTCCCCTGAGTCCAACACTCCTGTTTTACAGATGAGCAAATTAAGGCACAGAAAGTTTAAGAAAGTTCCCAGGTTTATATGACTATAAGTAGGTATCAGAGGCAGGATTTGAACCCAGGCCTTCCTGCCTCCAAGTCCAGTGTTCTATCAATGTGATACCATGCTATCTGTAATACATCAATAAAATCTTCCCCATGCATCCCTATGTTCTTCACCTTCCAGTTTCTTAGGGTATAGTAATCTTCTATCATAAGTAATCTATCATTCATGCACCTTATCCACCTTAGGAAGACAAATACTTTCTTTTCCTTTTCTAAAAGTGGTAATGGATTTGTAATGTGATGATCTATCCCCATTATATTTGTCAATCACCACTTAGGACCAATAGAACATATTTATGAGGTATAGTCCTCTGGTTATGGAACAGCAGAAGGTTAACTGACCCATGAACATGCCATACTGGCAACCTTGACCTCTTTGACACCATGCTTAGTCAGCTGTTCAAAGAAATAACAAGAGATTGAGTTCATGTCTTCATTTTGATTCAGTTTTCTAAATTAACTAGAATAAATCAATAAAATAGTATTTAACTTCCAGTTCTATGTTCCTGTGTTAAAATTATATATTGATCTTGCTGTGCTAAAAAATGATATATTGATCTTGTAAAGCTGGGGCAAACCTGCATTACTTATTTCCAGACTATTTAAGCATTTGATATCATTCTGATGGTACTAAAAAGTAATATGCCTTTAGTTTTAGGTGTTGTTTTTTTTTTTAGTCATAAACCACAAGTTCTAGGTCAAATCACTTAACTACTTATAAGATACCTTCATTTCACAAACAAAACAAAAAAGATTCTCCACCTTTCCTGAGATCTCCTTCCCCAGAGGACTGATACTTTGCCATTTATACAGGAATATACCGATTGAGATAGTTTTATAATTGTTCCCAATTTGATAACCCCCTTTTTCAAAAAAAGTGAGTATTTCATCCTCCTGCTCTCTTTAGTGATAATTCAGAGCCCCTAAATCATCTTTATTTTGTCTTTCATTTTTATTTGCAGGTGTGTTTATAATAACCAATAGGTGCTGCTGCACCTGGAGTCCAAAAGACTATGAGTTCAAATGTGACCTCAGATACTTCTAACTATGTGACCTTGCACAAGTCACTTAAGCTCAGTCAGGTTCAATTTCCTCATCTGTAAAAGAAATATTAGTACCCACTTCCCAGGGTTGTCATGAGGATCAAAGGAGGCAATAGTTGTCAAATACTAAGTAAAATGCCTGGCTCATAGTAGGTGTTTAAGAAATGCTTATTCATTTCCACTCCCTTGTCCTTTGGATATACCATTTCTAAGATTTGTCTGTTTTTACTGTCCTAGGCTTCTCATAGGCATTTATAGCCTTTTTCTATAGATGAAATCAGAGTTTAGCTGCCCTTTTGAAATGTTATATGAAATCTCCTAACCCAAAGCAAAATTATCTCAGACTCATGAAAATGACAGTAATTCAAATATCACTCTTGCTGTTCCACATTAATGATGTATATGAATGTTCCTGGATGTGTGTGAATCATCCAACTTTTTAATGGAAGGTTTAATGGAAAAAGAGAGCATAAACTCGTTTTTATTTCTGTTTATTCGATAGGATCTCTGTGGTGGTAGACACAAAAGAGATTTCAAACAGTTGTGTCTCCTATGAATTTGGTCACTTGTTCTTTAATAATGCAGAAACCAATGACTTACTTCAGCTCATTTTTTTCTGTCTCTCATTCCTTCCTCCAGTAATTCCAAAGAGAGCCCATCCACCCCCAGTCTAAAGTATGTGTCTGCTAATTAATTAATTGGGAGACAAGATCCTTTAGGGACAAAATCAAGGCATAAGGATTTAGGCAACAGGCTCTTGAAGCAAAGGGTGGGAAGTACATTATGTTAAGTTTTATGTGATGACAATAATGATTAACCTATATGTTAATGATGATCAGTCCAATCCAAAGAATGAATGGTGATGCCACCAGATGTTTTTAAATGAAACATATTATGATGATTTGTGCAACAATTATTGTGATGTCACCACAGGGGAAAAAATAGCATTGTTAAAAGTTTAGGCTATCTTTCCTCAAATTTAAACCCTACAAAAGTAATTTAATGCTGATTATTACTTCTTTAATAAAACATTTGGCAATAATACCACAGACATTTGGCTGTGTCACTCTAAACTAACCTCCATTGTACTTGATTCATTAATACTCCTGCATGCCTCAGCTTTTGCTTCCTTTGTATTTAACTTCTGAATTCCTCCTTTTAGGGCTTTATCAGTGTAAATGAAATTAATGAGCTAGGTGGCAATTCCACGAATCTATCCCCTCCTACTCAGCTCCCCACTGATGCTGATGCTGACGCTGATCCCACTGAGCCTTCCACAGCTGTGCTGGTGAGCCAGCCACAAAATCAAGAGGTTTGTTGGAGTGACATTTCATTCATTCACTGCTTTTCCTCATGTCATAAATTAACCCAGAATTAACTGCAAATGGGAGGGTATGTAGCAAATTTATCTGTTTGGGGAAAGGTCAGTCATATTGTGTTGTCAAGACGTATTCATTCTTGGGGTTGTAAAAAACAGCAGTAGCAGCAAAAATAATAATAATTGATATTTGTGTTGTACTATAAAGTTTACAATGCATATAATGTCTTTATTGCTTATGAAATGTGATTTTATATGAGGGAAGTCAAACCAAAAATTAGTTGGGAAGTTAAAGCCTACAAATGAACTTTGCATCTTACGTTGAACAAACCCAACCCTCATTTCTTTAAAATTTGAAAGAGCTTATTAGAGAATAGGCTAAAAGTATTATATGGAATGATGATTTGCATACAACAGTTATTTCCCTTGATATTTGGTTTGATATGTGTGTTCTTATCAATGTTAAGGCATTCTAGGGGGTGGGTAGAATGATGACAATAGTATAAGGAAAATCGGAGCCAATGTTCTGCTGATTTACGTTAAATATTTACTGTTTAGAATTTTGGCAATTAAAAAAAGAAACACCTCTTTTTTTGTGTGTTCTTTTGAAAAGTAAAGCAAAATGTATTATCAAATTAGGCATCTGATGTGTTTGTGAAACTTGCCTTTTCATTACATGTAAACACATCCATATACTTTCTCTTCTCTTATAAAGCTACAATCACCTGTCTGTTCTGGATCTGTATCTTCTCACTCACTTCCTCCTCATCCTATTGCTCAATTTCCATCAATTCATTGGCCTGAAGTCTTGGCTGCCCCACCTGTCGACCCTTTCCCTTTAAATGACACACCTCCTCCTCTTCCAGCTAAAAAGCACCGGAGGCACCAACAGGTAACAAAGGATGTAGTACTGAGAGTTCGGGTGGCCTTTGCCTTAACAATCAAATCACTCCTGCGTGATGATACCATAGCTGTTTGGGTTAGGACAAAGGAAATAGTATATGGAAGCTGTGGTCTTTTTCTGAGCATACTGCCACTATCAGGTATTACTGGCAAGTCCTGACTTAATTCCTAAGATTTGATTTTGCTACTATGGTATATAATTGAGAGGTTTCAAGAGATGATTGTTAAAACCTTACAAATTTTCAAGAGTGTTATATCACAGAATTCGAGAGTTGGAAGGGCCCCCAGAGGCCATCTAGTCCAACCAAGACACAGAAGGAATCTTCACAATAATACATCCAGAAAGTAGGTAGCCAGTCTCTGCTTAAAGATCTCCAATGTAGGAGAGAATCCATAATGCCTATTGATGTAAAATATCTTTATTCCTTGATCAATGGTACCTCAATTTTCACTTACCTGAATTTTGACCTATTACAAGTGGACTTTTTTTTAATAAAACTTTATTTTCCATATCCTTCTCATGCCCTCTACTATTTAGATATTCAAAGCCTGGGTTTTGAGCATATCTTTTTTTCAATCTGTCTAAACCATACATATACATGAATTCTAAATAGTATTCAGTGTATTCAGGAATAATAAAAAAGGCAAAGAAAATGAAGCATATTCATTTGAATTCAAATTGAGTAGTGAGAGCTCACAATGTCCTTGAAGAGTGCTAAAAATAATCCTAAGACAGAAGTTCTTAACCTTTTTTAGGGTGTGACATGGATCCCTTAAACAATCTGGTAAAAACTCCGTACCCTTTCTCAGAATCATATTTTAAATGCACAAAATAATATACATGCCATTACAAAGCAAAGTGATTATATTGAAAAAGTTATCAAAATACTTTTTTAAAAACAGTTCAGAGATCCCCTAATGAAGAACACATACAAATGAGTATTAAAATTTAAATGATTATCTGTCCTTTCAACTCCATCCTTCTCACCATGCCTTGCCCTTCTATGTCTCTCCCCCCCCCCAAAAAAAAAAGACTGTCTTGGCTCCTGCCCTTTAGTATAGCATTGTTACCCCTACTTATTTATATATTACTATTGCCTAACCCCTTGACAGGAAAGGCTGCTGGTTTAAGGATGTGTGCAGGTAACTGGAATTCACAAGGAAATGTTGCTAGGAATGGAAGAAAGATTGTGTGTAACTGTGTTCTCCATCCTTTCTCCCCTAGAAACTCAACCCTGGGCAAAACTCTTATCTAGCAGTGACATGAGTTTTCAAATCCAGTTTTTGCTGTAGAATATTAATTGAACTCAGCATGGTGTGGGGAGGAAAGAGGGCAGCTTTGGGGGCTGTAGAGATTTTATCTTTCTTTCATGATATACCAAAAAGTAATAATGGTAGCGCTTTGGATTTTAGAAGTTTTACTATCTCATCACAGTAGTGACCAGGAAGTCAAGATTTCTAATATATATATTTTCCCCCAAGATTTTTAATAACTTTAAACACAGACACACATAGACACACAGACACACACAGACACACACACTCCAAAATAATTTGGCACCAGGATATTTATGTTCTTTGAACCAAACCAAACCACTGTGTCTTTTTTCCCAAATAGGGATAGGTCCTAGGGCTGTGATTTCAGGAAGTATCAGGGAAGGAACTTCTTTTATTAATAATGTCAGATATGTCCCAGGTGAAGAAATTTATATTACCAATGCTGATCACCACCACCTCTGTAACCTAACATCATAGAGCACTAAGAGGTCAGGTTACTGGGCCAGAGTCACACAACCAGCATATATGAGAGGTCAGGTCCTCTCGAATCTAAGGCCAGCTTTATCTATGCACTCTGGTGCAATGCCCCTTCTAAACAGCAATGACCATTAATAAACAAACAGCAGACTTAGACTACATTAGTATTCCCCTTCTAAACACTTGAGGTAGCTAAGTGGTACAGTGTATAGAGTGCTGGTCTAGCAGTTAGGAAGATTCATCTTCCTGAGTTCAAATCTGTACTCAGATACTTCCCAGTTGTGTGACCCTGAGCAAGTCACATAACCCTGTTTGTCTCAGTTTCCTCATCTGTAAAATGAGCTGGAGAAGGAAATGGCAAATCATTCTAGTATCTTTGCCAAGAAAACCCCAAAATGGAGTCACCAAGAGTTGGATGTGACTGAACAACCTAAACACTAGTCATAAATGTAAAGCTATGGGTCTTATTATCGTAATAAGAATACTTTTGATATTATATACATAAAATTACTCTGAATTTATTTATTAATAATATGCTAGACCCCACAGTAAAGTTGCCAAGCTCTTCTGCCATACTTTTTAGCAGATTGCTTATTTTTAGTATTGTGTATACAGAACTAACCGCTCTCTTTAATGGTTTCATTTTAACATAGTGTTTTCATTAAGATTATGGGAGATGTGCTAATACACTGCTGTGCAGTTAGCAAAATCCTTTTCCCACTAGAGCTCTATAAGATTGATAGTTCTGGTGTCCTAATCCTCATTTTATAGGATAGTGACCTTTACAAAATGGCAGGGACATGCCTAACATCACACAACTAGTTAGCAGCAAAGGCAAGATTAGAACTGAGGTCTTCTTGCTGATCCTACAGATCTTTCTGTTACCACATGCATCCTTTGGAAATGGGGGAAGAGGGGAAAACAAGATTCAGGGCTGTGGATTCTAACATTTCTATTCATATGTACATTTAGTTTTTAATTTTTTTGGAAAGTCTGTTGTTAGTGTGATGTTGGCCAACACTGGGTAACAAGGCTACCCGAGTAAGTAAATCTTCCTACTGTCCATGACATGTTTTTGTCGAGAAAAATTTAGATATATTTCAAGATGTTAAAACTTACATATACTTCAGGAAACTGAAGAAAAAAAATGCTCTGCAGGAGGGTTTAAATAGGAAGAAAATTGCTGTTTGCGCCCCTTGGCAAAGGCATTTAATACAAGTGTGATACCCAAGAGGACACTGAATATGAGAACAAGATGTGAATTTGAGGCTTATGTGTTAAAATGATCAAACTGTAGTTAGACTTTCAAACAACTTCCCTGCTTACTTGTTCTTTTTCTCCATTTTCTACCTTTACTCTCTTTTTTCCTCTGTTCCTATTTTCTCATTCACTTCTAAGAATTATCAAGAGAGATGGGAGTGAAACTATTTCTCTCACCTGTCAACTGGATGCTTCACCATCCACAGGGGGAGCATGGCAATAATTTGTAAGTTTTCCTGAGACACTAACAAAAGTGAAAGCTGAGGATTGATCATTTTTTAGGATTTTCAAAGTTGTCATAGTAAATCCTGTCCCTGTCCATGCATCTAGTTTTGGTACCAGGGTTTTATTCAAGTTTGCTTTGAAGGACCATGTGACTTTGGACAAGATGGGTTTACCTCTCTGCTCCTTAATTTCTTAGTATATCTGCAAGATGAGTTGGTATCCCCAAGTCTACATGTAACTGAAAGTAAATGTAAAGACTTAATGAAAAACATGAACTGTGACTAAGGTCCAAGCCAGTTAATTTCATTCCGATCTATGCTGAATGCAGTTTCTTTAAATGGTCTATTTCCGTTATTCAGAATTGCCCATATTGCTCTGTGATTTGCATTTAAAGCACTTTAGAAATCTGGAAGAAAGAAAGAAACAACACAAGGAAGGCCTCTATCTAAGCGATACCTTGCCTCGGAAGAAAACTGCATCTTCAGTATCTCCACATTTCAGCAGTGCTACTATGGGAAGAAGCATCACCCCCAAGGTGAGATGTGGAGTGGAAAAACACCTACATATTTAATTTAATTGCTACCGTGTTTCCCCGATAATAAGACTTATCCCGAAAATAAGCCCTCCCCTTACTGTGTAAGATTCCTCTAAAATAAGCCCTCCCCCGAAAATAAGCCCTATTGAGATTGCTACTGTAGTGAAGGTGATCCCCTGTGCTACACGCTACATTACGGTACCCTCTGTATGCACCGTCCCCCCTCCCCTCCCTGTGAAATGCACGCCGCGCTCTGAGCTGCATCCAATCAGAGCTGCAGCAGTGAGAGCGTCATCCTGTTCTTCCCCATGATTTGCTTGCTGTCGCCATTGAGAGCAGTGCGACAGAGGAGAGCTGAGGCAGGACAACATAAGCCCTCCCCTGAAAATAAGCCCTCTGGTGTTTTTCTTTCCAAAAAAATTAATAAGACAGTGTCTTATTATCGGGGAAACACGGTAGGAGGAGCATTCAGTGTAAACAAACTTACAAAGCAGCCTGTGATTTAAAATAAACATGCGTACACACACACACACACACACACAGTAATAAACTGCCACATTACTGCTTGCTAAGTGGAGGTAATGGACATGCAGCCTGGTACATGAGAGAAACATTGCCTTGGGATCATGGGATCTAGGTTCAGCTCCCAACCTCTACGTACTGTGTAACTTTGAGCAGATCATTTAAATTCTTAGATCTTTAGTTTCTTTATTTCTACAGTGTTAGTCAATAAAGCATTTATATCAACAAATACTATAAATGTTTATTATGTGCTGAGAAATCCCTCCCCCCCCCGTCCCCCAATGAGAGAGACAGCATGCAAACAACTATGTTTATTCAGTGGAAGGGAAGGGGAAGGGAGCAAGCATTAAGAGCCTACTATGGGCCAGGCACTTTGATCATACAAAGCATATATAGTATAAATAGGAGGTAATCTCAGAGAGTTAGTAAGTAGGGTTGTTGGAGGGGGATGGGAGAAGAAAGAATGAAGGAAGGCTTCTTGCAGAGGGTTGCATTTGACCTGAGTTTTGAAGAAAACCAGGTTGGAATAGATGACCTCTAAGGTCCCTTTCAGCCCTGAACCTATGCTCTGTGTCAAATAGGGTAGATCTCCCCTTCCTCCATTGCAGGTATCAACATTCCTGTTTACATTATTCCTCCTGGTTGATAAACCCGTGGTCAGCCCCTCTATAGAATTAGTTTCCCTATTTGCATATCTTTAGAGGTACGGTAGTAAATTCTGAAAGTCTTCATGTACCTTGTCAAGAGATCACTCTAGTTTCCTGACTGACCTGAAGACAAGAGCCTCCTTCTTAGAATGCTATAACACTCTTTTTCCCTCTGAAAGACTGTTCTGGCTGCCATTTTTCTCAAGTTTTCCTTTTTAATTTTCTGCAGGGTCACCTGCCTCTGGGACAGAGCAACAGCTGTGGCAGTGTCCTCCCTCACTCCCTGGCGACAATGTCCAAAGATTCAGAATCAAGGAGGATGCACAAAGGTACAGACTTTTTGAAACACAACCCTGTTCTTTAACATTTGTATTTGCTTTCTTATTTAAGGTAATGAGGAGTCAGCCCAAGTTCTAGATTTTGGTGGTGGCTGTTAAGCTATTTCAGTCATGTCCAACTCTTCATGACCCAGATTTGGGGTTTTCTTGGCAAAGATACTGGGTGCTTTACCATTTCCTTCTCCAGCTCTTTTTACTGATGAGGAAACTGAGGTAAGCAGAGTTAAGTGACTTGTCCAAGGTCACACAGCTAGTAAGTGTCTGAGGCAAGATTTGAATTCAGGAAGATGAGTCTTCCTGACTCCAGGCCCTGCTATCCACTGTACCACCTCCCTGTCCTAGGTGAAATTAATAAGTGTTGACTATTGGAAGGGGAAGTTCATTGTCACAAACTGAAATGGAGAATCATAATCAGCAATAATAGAAACAGTTTTCTCCTTGGTACAATTTTTTAAAAAATTCATTTGGGGCTTAAATACATAAAGATGAAAAACAATAAGGAACATTTCCATGTATACAACAGAGCATAAAAAGAGGATTCACTATGAAACCATAAATTTATGTTTTACACTGTTCTCTTTCTTTTGAAAAACTATATAATAAGTACTACACATAATTTTCTTTTTTATTTTTGTTTTTGTCTTTTCTGAGGGGGAAAGGCAGAGCAATTGGGATTAAGTGACTTGCCCAAGGTCACATGGCTAGTATGTGTTAAGTGTCTGAGGCTGGATTTGAACTCACATCCTCCTGACTCCAGGGCCAGTGCTCTATTCACTGTACCACATAGCTGCCCCCTCTACACATCACTCTCCTTTATATGCTTAATTATAATTTTTCTTTTATTCTCTGCTATGTACTTTTTATATTCTTTCCCTCCCTCCCCACCTGCCCTAGAGATGGCTACCATTAGACACATATATGTATGTGTACACACACGTGTGTGTATGTATATATGTAAAACCATGCTATACATCCTCTATTTATCATTTCTCTCTCAGGAGGCAGATGGCATAGAGCAATGTGATTTTTTAAAATGTTGTTATTCCATTCAGTCATGTCTGACTCTTCGTGATCTCATGGACCATAGTACCTCAGTGCTGTCCATTGCCTTTTCCTGGCAAAGATACCGGAATGGTTTGCTATTTCCCACTCAGTGGATTAAGGCAACCAGAGGTTAAGTGACTTGCCCAGGTCACACGGCTAGTAAGTATTTGAGGCTGGATTTGAACTCAGGTCCTCTTGACTCCACACCCAGCATTCTATCCATTGAACCACCTAGCTGTCTCCAAGACAAATAGGGGTTAAAGTAGTGTGCAATAACTGACATAATCTGAATTCTAAAGTTAAATATCTATGCTGAAGTAATATATGTGTATATATGTATATGTGTATGTATACACACATGCACATATATATTTGTGCTTAGTTGATGAATTTATACTTCATTCATTCAACAAATACTTTGGGGATGCTTTTTGTTTTCCCAAATTGGTTAACAGTGGCTGAAATAGCTGATTTTCCTAAGAGAAATATGAAGGGAAGGGCGGCTAGGTAGCACAGTGAGTAAAGCGCCGGCCCCGGAGTTGGGAGGACCTGAGTTGCGTTCCGGCCTCAGACACTTAACAAAAAAAAAACTAGCTGTGTAACTTTGGGCAAGTTACTTAACCCCGGTTGCCCTCTTAAAGGCAAAAAAAAAAAAAAGAAGAAGAAGAAGAAGAGGAAGAAATATAAAGGGCAAGATTTGAACAAAATAAATTCAGTCTTTGAGACATATCTACTTTTCCTTTTTTTTTCCTTTAACTCAGAAAAGATCAAAACAATGTAAGTCAGTCAAGCAGTTTATAGTCAACCTGCTATGTGCCAGACACTAGCTTAACTCTGGGGATATAAGTACAGAGAATGAGACAATCCCCTAAGCAATAAGAAACTTAATGAAAAGTCTTCCATGAGCTGTAGTTTTCTAAGCTATGATAGAATGAGTTTCCTATAAGGCACTAGAGAGCACTGGTGGAGTAAACCTCATTTCTGCTGAAATAGTTTTCTGTATTTCTTGTTTATAGAACTTTTTTTTAATGCACTTATGCCACAGAGTTTTAATGGGTGACCAAATTAACCAAAAGGACATAAATTGGAGCCCTTTAAATGCTTATGTATTTTTTTTGTAAAAGTCACTAAGAAAAAGATAGGATTTGGTGGGAAATCAATTCTTACTATATAGAAAGTGTCTTCTTAAAGAGAAAAGTAAGAAATAATTTATAGTGAAATCTTAAGTTAAAAAATGAAACATATCAACATTATTGAATGAGACCTTTGAAGATATGTTATATTAGATCATGTTTTAATTCTATTGAAAGAAAATTGTTTTAATGCTGCCCTACTTATATTTTCCCAAGTATGATATTCCAATCAGAAAGTCCAGAGAGTAATTAACTTCTCCAAGATCATGTCATGGGTTATCAACACACCCTCATGTATTCTGGTACCTTCTGATCCATTATTGTGTTTTCATACTAGAATTGAGATCCCAGGAGAGAAAGAATTTGGAAGAGAAAATAAAATAAAATTGAACAACAAAGAAGAATAAATCATAGAGAAAGATGGAATAGTTGTAGATTATGATCACATAAAGGGATGTCATCATTCTTGTCATGGAAATGGATCATTTGAAAGGGATGACAATGGGGGCAGCTAGGTGGCACAGTGAATAGAGCACTGACCCTGGAGTCAGGAGGACCTGAGTTAAAATCTGGCCTCAGACACTTAACACTTACTAGCCATGTGACCTTGGACAAGTCACTTAACCCCAATTGCCCTGCCTTTCCCTCTTCCAAAAAGAAAAAAAAAGGAAAAAAAAAGAAAGTGATGACAAGATGAAGGATCTGACTCACAGGTCTTAGTGCAGTGCCCATAGTAAGTGCTTAATAAATGTGGACTAACTGGTCATCTCTGTGCATATCTGAGGTAGAGTAGAGAAATAGGTCCTGACAGCTAAGGACATTTGTATCAACCCTGGGTAAGTCAATTAATCTCTCTCATGGTTTCTTCATATGTAAAATGCGGATAATGACATCTACCACGCACAGCTGTTGTAAGAAGATCGTATGAGATAATTTATGTAAAGTGTTTTAAAATGTTAAAATGCTAAATAAATGCTATTAAAAAGGAAAAAAGAATTGGTATCCCAAATTTTTTAAAAAGTTCATTAAAAGCATCTAGGTGGCACAGTAGATAAGAGTACTGGCTCTGAAGTCAGGAGGACCTGAGTTCAAATCCAGCCTCAGACACTTACTAGCTGTGTTACCCTTGGCAAGTCACTTTCCACTGTTTGCCTCAGTTTCTTTATCTATAAAATGATCTGGAGAAGGAAATTTCAAGCTATTCTAGTATTTTTGCCAAGATACCCCCAAATAGGGTCATGGAGAGTTGGACACAACTGAAATGACTCAATAATAAATACATGCTTAAAAAGGCAGTATGGCTTAATGGGTAGAGAGACCAATGAAATGACAGGCCCCCCCCCAAAAAAAAATAAAGGGCATTGACTTTACTCTTTTACAGGTTAGTCTTCCTTAACTTTTTCCCTAAAACAAGAAGGGAATTTAGAATGTGCTTTTTGATTGATTTGTCTGACGGTTCTGGGATTTGCTTTTGCCCTTCTTTGCCAAGAGATCAGTCTTTACTGTGATGCTGGAGCATTTGTCTTCATTTCGTAATTATAGAGTTGGTGTAATTATTATTGTTGTTTATTAATTTTTGTGGGTTAAAGTTAGGCTTGTTATGTTTTGTTTTATTTTCGCTAAGCACATTGGTGACCTGCCAAAAAGTAGAGGACTCAGCCCTAATGTTGTTAGGAAATATTGGTTGACTTTGTTATAAATATGAAAATAGAATGTTTAAAAAATTGGACTCAGCTCATGGTCTTAACTTAGTTATAAGTGTAGTGTTTTACTATCTTTTACTGTTGCAACATTAACTAAAAAAAAAACCAATAGCAACCTCCTTCTTTGCTGCCACTTATGATATCTCAAGGACAGTGTTGTAAATATGAACCTCCCTCATGTAATGCAGTTTGGGAACTATCAATAACAGAAAACTGCAGAGCCCCCCAAAAATAGAACTGAAATAGCAATCTTAGAATTGTAATGCTTTTAGTTTTAAAGGTTATTTGTTCTGATAGAGAGTAATGAAAAACAGTCCTGTAAGGTTCAGAATGAGTAAGATCTTTGTCCTTTTGTCTTTTTTCAAATGCAGGAAAATCCAAAAAAGGTATGACATACTTCTTGAATGAGATAATGTGTGCTTTTTCTGCTTTAAACAAATGATTAAAAGGGTTGCTGTCAAGTCATCTCCAGACCAAAATATCCCCTGATTTTAAATTGTTGTACAATGCTATATGGGCTTAAAATCCCCATGAATCTAAATTTTCATTTGCAAACATAGACAAAATTTACCCCACACTCTAGAAACTAAAATATATGGTTGCAGCTGCTGTTCATTTGTGGGCAGCTGCTGCTAATAGACAGCCCTTCAAGTTTTTGTTCTTTATTCCAGGGTCAAGTGATATTGGAAACACTAGAGTGGTAGAGGCATTATTTGCTAAACATGAGATCCACACAAGGGAAAAGGTGTAGATCATGATGTGGGCCCAAAGCAGTTCATGCTGTTACTACTTTTCAGAACTAGAAAGAGACATCTGGAGATTCAACCTTTTAATCATTCTTGTTCTTGTTTAGTTATTTCAGTCATGTCTAACTCTACATGACCCCATTTGAGGTTTTCCTGGAAAAGATAGTTGAGTGGTTTGCCATTTCCTTCTCCAGCTCATTTTACAGATGAGGAAACTGAGGTAAACAGGGTTCAGTGACTTGCCCAGAGTCACACAGCTGTAAGTATCCGAGGTCAGATTTGAATTCTGGAAGATGAATTTTCCTGACTCCAGGCTTGGGGTTCTATCCACTACACCACCTAGCTGCCCTTCTAATCATTCTATTGAAGCCTATTTTGCCGG
>NW_027187347.1:7961171-7986028 GCF_028583685.1 Petaurus breviceps papuanus
TTATAGGAGAAGGATGTTGTTGTCGCGGGGTCTTGTGCCCTGTTCTTGTGGTCTTGTTGCGTGTTTGGTTGTTTTGGTGTGGGGGGGAAGGGGGGAAAGGAGGGGGGGGGAAGGTAGGAACAGAGGGTAGGAAAAACATAAATGAATAGCCAAAAAATGCGTCATCTCTTAAAAAAATAAAAGGACCTGGATGCATTTAGAAACTGTTAAAGAAGAGGAGATTATTGCAAAGTTTATAAAAAATATGACCTCAACATAAGAAGAGTTTGGAATTTTTATTTTTAAAGGGATTAATATTTGCTTTGTGAAATGATTTGACATTGTCTCTTTTGAAAAGAAACATTCGTAAGTGTGGGCTTGTTTTTGATTTTCATTTGATAATGGTTTGAGGAGTGTTTGCATTTGACCTAATAATAATTACACTTTAAAAAAAGTTTAGCATGTTTAATGTAATTAATCCCCCCCCTCATTTTTAAACTTGAATCTTGTATACTTGTAATGTTTTTCTAATGGGGAAATATGAACTGAGTGATTTATTAACACTTAATGGAAGACTTGGCATTATTACTAATATTCTCATTAATTTAAATGCTATATCTTGGTAGTATTCATTGTATGTTTTTTATATCTTATTGTCATCCTTCATGATTCTGGCCACCTGCATTTCCTTCCTTTCTTTCTGCAACTTTCTTCATTTGTGACATCTATAACTTCCCTCTTCTTCCTCTGGACTGGGATTAGGAAGAGTGAATTTCTCAGCAGGTGAGCTATGAGGTATTGATTTGATGAAATACTGGTTAGTTTTGCCCTCCTCATCCATGTAAACAGTCTATATCTTCTCTTTTTCTAAATTATCTCTCAAATTTTTGTTACACGTTGGCCATAATATCACATTCCTGATTAATTCTGCCTGAATAGCAATGCATCTTAGCAGAATTCAACCCATCAAAAGATATGGCAAGTTACTACTACTACTTATGAGGAAGCCTGTGAGGTGTAATGGGAAGAATAATGTCTCAGGAGTCAGAGGACCTGGGTTAAAATCCTATCTATAACAGTTAACTACCTGTGTGACCTTGGACAAGTCACCTTCTTCTCATACCTGCTTCTGTTTTCTCATCTGTAAAATGAAAGGGTTAGCCTCCGAGGTCCCATCCACCTCTAGATCTTTGATTCTATGATTCCCATACCAAAGAATGGTATGGAGAAGAAGAGGGAGAGGTGAGACCCATTCATACATTGAAGCTTTGAGTTAGTCTAATTCTGATGTGGTGAACACAAGAAGGCATAACATCAGCTTGTGGAATTTGTAATGGTGCCTTTATCTGATGTTCTAAATAAATAGATTTAGCTCTAACCAATTCTGTCCTCATGCTTTGGGTGAATTCTCCAGTAAACTAGCTATTTGTGTTAGTACATAAAAGGTGTGAAGTGCTCTGAAATCCCTTTTCAACTCCTTCAGTTCTTTCCTAATTTTTCTGCCTATATGAACAACTAGATTATCTGAGACATTGGAAGGGTAAGTAATTTTCCTCTGCTATTCTTTTCCATAACCCCCACCATCACCAAGAGCAGTGGATGACCTGTCTTTATTTAATTTGCAGAAGGTGAAGGAGGCTTCTCTACCCATAATACTACTCCATTGACACTTCATTGACACTTATTAGCATGCCTTGTTAAAAGAATATCTTTAAGGACCCAGCTTTTCAAAGTTCCATGGGGCCAATAAGGAATGAAGGAATAGTTTCATTCATGTTTTCTGTTTTGTTTATTCATTGTTTTTTTCCTTCTTTCTTCCTCTCTTTCTTTTTTTGGGGGGCGATTAGGGGATGGGAAGAGGGGTTGGTGGCAGTAATAAAAGCAATTATTTTTTCCCTTGGTGTGATATAGTTGGAATGTGGAGGCAAAGAGCCAGAGGAAGATTGGGACTAATAAATTAGAAATAGGTTGTCCCCTCAAACATCAGGATTTCTAAGGTAATTTTGTAAGTAAAGTACCATAAGAATGGGGGAGGGGTGGAGATAAGGACAATATAAACAAATATTACTGAATATAAATGTATCTAGAACAATGGTGTGGTTTTTTCTATTAAGAAGGCAAGGAAGTGTGAGATTTTATCCTAATGTGAGAATGACAAAAATGTTCACTAAAACCTGTAGGAAACCTTCAACTTCTACTGAGATTTACATGTATTAAGGTTATGCCCACCTATCTATCAATCAATTACTCAGCAAACATTCATTGATCACCTACTATGTGAAACAAGCAAAGGGGATAATACAAAGATAAAAATGTTAAGGGTCCCTGCTCTTAAGGGATTGGTCATTCCTTTAGACCTCATTCTGTCAGGAAAGAAAATATGTGCATAGATAAGAATATACAAAATATTTCATATGAAATACATAAAAGATAAATTTATGTAGGGAGGGCAGTTGAAAATCGGGGATGATTACAAAAGGCTTCACAAAGAACAGAGTGTTTTTTCAGAGTTTTGTATGAAATACAGGTATGAGTGTTCAGTCACTTCATTCATGTTCAACTCTTCATGACCCCATTTAGGGTTTTCTTGGTAGAGATACTGGAGTGGTTTGCCATTTCTTTCTCCAGCTCATCTTACACATGAGGAAAATGAAGCAAAAGGGTTAAGTTTAGGCTTAAGGCTTGTCCAGGGTCACACAGCTAGTAAGTCTCTGAGGTCAGATTTAAACTCAGAAAGCTGAACCTTCCTGACTCCAGGCCCAGCATTCTGTCTGCTGCACCACATATCTATCCCATAACTATGGGGATACAAACAAACTAATTTCATTTCAACCTAATTTCTTAGGTTCATAAGTTTAGAACTGGGAGGGACCTCAGACATCTAGTCCAACCTCCTCATTTTCCAGATGTATGAATGGAATGTCCAGAGAAATGAAATGATTTACTCAAGATCACATAAGGTGGTGAGCAGTAGAGGCATATTCTCTCTCTCTATATCCAGAGCCTGCTTTCTAGTGTGTTCCAAATAAGCACCCCCTTAGTGTCCTACTCAAAGCCACTCAGTTTCTATCCCTATATCCTTTCTTCCCATTGTCTCAGCTCTAGGGTAGTCATCAACATTATGAAGCAGAGAGAAGGAAGTAGAAAAGGGTAGAGGGCCAAGGAAGGATATGCAAGAATGCAATTGATTTTCTTTTGTGGTTATAAATAGTCTCTGAATGCTGCTTTAGAAAAAAAAAAAGGGGGAGTTCTAAAAATGTTTGGAACAATGACAGTGCCATGGGCATAGATAGATAGACTCCCAAGTTTGTTCCTTTTGAAGAACACTTCACTCTTCTACCTGCAGAAATTCTGGTAATTTTCAGAGGCAGGATGGGGAAGGATAATTCTCATTAACTTATTGTAAAACTTCTGTTTCAGTCTTTCAAGGGGCCAATAAAAAGAAAAGTCTTTGTTTCAGTGATAATCGCATGCAGGCTTGTGCCTGAAATGAAAAGCATTTGCTCCAATATATTGGATCTCATTCTTCAAACTAAGGCATTGGAGTTGGGGGACAATGAAGCAAAAATAGTTCAAGATCTGAGACTGGAAAGTTCAGTTCAAGTAAAGATTAGTTTGTATTTTTTATGCTATCTACTTCCAGAGAGAAAACTGACAGACTCTGAGTACAGATTAAAGCTTTTTTTTTTCCACTTTCTTTTTCTTTCTTTTTTCTTTTTTTGGTAACATGGCTAATGTGGAAATACATTTTGAATGACTTCACATTATACTTATGTATAATAAGTATCATATTGCTTGCCTTCTCAGTGGGTGAGGGAGGGGCTAAAGGAAGGGAAGGAAAGAATTTGGAAATCAAATTTTTTAAATAAATAAATGAATATGTAAAGAAAGAAAGAAAGAAAGAAAGAAAGAAAGAAAGAAAGAAAGAAAGAAAGAAAGAAAGAAAGAAAGAAAGAAAGTTTATGTATTTTAAAGGCTTTGGAACTATTCTTAGTGTCAGGGTTCAAGGTGAAGCTCTGAGTATTGTTATGATGGCAGAAAGACTGTTTGCTTTCAGATACAGAAAGGCCAATAACTTGATCCCTAATGACTATGGAGACCCATGGATAAAATTATTTTAGAAGGTGACATAAGATTACACATAACAGTTCAGTTGAATGATAGCTTGTGTGTATACATACATACATAAAAATACATATATACACATATACATATATGCATATGTATGTATATATTTTTTCAGCTTTTTGAACAAATGTGCAAGTGGTTAGCTTTCCTTGTATTTTTTGCTTTCATATCTGCATCTTATTTATAATCACTTAAAATAATTTCTTTTGAATTTAACTATATAAAACAGGCAACTAGATGGTACAGTGGATAGTACTAGGCCTGGAGTCAGGAAGACCTGAGTTCAAATCTAGCCTCAGACCCTTATAGCTAAGAGCCTGGGCAAATCACTTGATGCTGTTTGCCTTAGTTTCCTCATCTGTATAATGAACTGAAGAAGGAAATGCCAAATGAAGTCAGACACAAATGAAACAATTTAACAACAATATAGAGATGCAGAAAGGTTCTTATAGTGAATACGATAGACCACTACAATGGTTCAAAGTACCACAAAGAGAATTTGAACTTAGTGGCTGGGATGGGTATGATTTACCCTATTGAAATCCAACACAAAGGCTGCTTTTAGAACTTTTTTTTATTGCATTGAATTAATTTCTCAAAGGATATAGTAAGGACTTGTCAGATTTTGGAAGTGAATGATCATTTCGTCATGTATGCACAAGTATACCCAACCAGAAATCAGAAAATTCCCATGGTTGCTAAACTGTTGTATGAAAAGTATTTTTCAGTGTATGGATTCCCTGCCAAGGTCCATTCTGACCAAAGGTTTTTGACAATAAGCTACTCAAGGAAATGCTAATATTGATCTATATCAAGTTGTTTAGAACTACTCCTCACCATCTACAAGGAGACTTGCAACCTCAGCATTTTAGTGACACTATTAAACATGTTGAGAATTTCTTTTTTTCTTTTTTTTCCATTTTTCAAATGATTTATTAACTTCTGATTTACATCACTCATTTCCACCAGATTTTGAGTTACAAATTTTCTCCCCATTTTTCTCCTACCCACCGCCCGCAAAATAGCAGTCCCACAGGATATCCCCTCCTCCATTCTGCTCTCTCCCACATTTTCTCCCATACTCCTTTCGACTTTTCCAGTAGGCCATGGTGGCTCTCTATGCCCCAGTGCCTGTATATCTTATTTCCCAATTACATGTAAAATAGTATTAATAATAGTATATATATTATATATTTAAACATTTAATTTTAAAACTTTGAATTCCAGATTCATTCCCTTCCTCCTTTGTCACCCACCCTTACTGGGAAGATAAGCAGTTCAGTATAGGTTGTACATGTGTAGCTGATGCAAAACAATAACATAGTAGATATATTGTAAAAGATTGTCTATATTTCCCTCCCTCCTATCCCACTTCCCACTTGTTCTATTTTCTACTTTGATCCCATCCCTTTTCAAAAGTGGATGCTTCCAACTTCCCTCCCCACCAGCCTGCCCCCTATTCCATCATCCCCCCTCTCATCCCCTTTCCCCCTACTCTCCTGTAGGGTGAGGTACCCTATTTAGTGTGTATGTCATTCCCTCCCCAAGCCAAATTCAGTGAGAATAAGGTTGATCCGTTCCCTTTTGCCTTTCTGTTCTTCCCCTCTATTGTAACCATTTTCCCTTGCCTCTTCTATATGAGATAGTTTACCCCATTCTGTCTTTCCCCATCTCTTCTCATTATTTTCCTCCACTTCTCTTATCTGCTTCTTAAGGTCCTCTATGGCCTGTAACCAGCTCGTATTTTCCTTTGAAGCTTTTGGTGCAGGAGTTCTGACTTCACTGTCTTCCTCCTGTTCCATGCTTTGCTCCTTTTTGTCCCCCAAATAGGAGTCTAATGTTGGAATCTTCTGTCTGCTTTGTTTCCTTTGCCTGGTCATGTCGCCCCTCAGTCACTTGACCCCTGGGCTTTTTGCCACAGTATGACTCTGCCACCAGACAGGGGAGCTTTTGTGCCAAACTCTGGGGTTTTCTCAGCCGCCGGAGGTATTAGATGGGTGCCCTCTCTGAGGCCTGCACATGCTCTGGCAACTGGACAACACACCCCATGACCTCCACCCTAGACCGCAGTCCAGATCCAAGCAGGTTAAAGCAAGAGCGATTGCCCCTCAGACTCGTCGCTTGCTCCCCCTACACTCTGCAGGCCAGGAGCTGAAGCTGCCACATGGTGCTGGCTGGCTGTGCCGGAGGAGTCTCAGTGGCTTCTCTCCCTGGGGGCAAAAGTCGAGGTACTCCCACTTACTGGGTCCCAAAGTCCAGACTGCACTGACCTCTCACTTTGTCCTTCTCATCTATGTGTTGTTAAACCTGGAAATGGCCACAGCTGCTGTTGATCTGGAGTTCCTCTGGCTGGCAGTTGGTCAGACCCACCCTTGGTCTAAAACCTCCAGCTCACACGGGCCTGGGCTCAGCTCCCAGACCAATGCGCTAGCCAATTCCTGCCGGCCTGCCAGGCTGTCCTCAGCAGGAAGTTAGCTTCTCTGTGGCATTTTTGGGGTTCTGCAGCTCCAAAGTTTGTTCAGAGTCCCCTTTTTACATTGATTGGGGAAGGTGGAAGCTGGAGCCACTGGGAGGTCCTACTTCTACTCCACCATCTTGACTCTGCCCCCCCTCCCCCCCCAAAGTACCAAGAATTTCTTAGAACATTTTTTAGAATATTCTGATTTTGGTACTTAAGATGAGGTTCTTATGATAGAATAAGGACAATCCTTATAACTAACTTTTGAATTGGGAAGGATACATATGCCGAAGCATACATAACTTTTATGCTTCTTCTGAATGGTAGTGTAGCCTCTTGTCCTGAGATATGGCCATTTAAAGTAGGCAACTAAGTGAGAACTAAAAGATCTGGTGGTTTTGTAGCCATCCTCTACTTAGCACATCATTGTCAGTGTAGCTGGGTAGTGCAGTGGATATTGTGCCAAGTCTGGAGTCAGGAAGACCTTGTTTCAAATCCAGCCTCAGACACTTATTAACTATATGACCCTGAGCAAGTCACTTAACCCTTCCTGCTTCACTTTCCTTATCTGTAAAATAGGCATAACAATAGCAACTACCTCACAAGGTTATTGTCAGGACCAAATGAGATACTAATTGTAAAGCCATTAGCCTGGTGACTGGCCCATAGTAAGCACTATATAAATGTTAGCTATTATTATTATATGTGCCTCAGTGTCCCTTAAAATCAGACAATCTTATTAACCTGCCTATATCACTAAGATGCAGTGAATGTTGATCATTGTTTATATATTTCACATTGTTTATATATTTCACAATTACTTAATTCATTACATTTAAACTCAAAACTTTTTTCATAGCAGCTGTGGGTCATGTGCATTTAGAAATATAAAAATGATATTTTGCTCCTAAAAATAAATCTCAATTGCTGTGTAAGTGATGGATTGTCTTAAATCATTGGTATTCAGGAAGAGGAAGGGTGACCATGACAACCTTATTTTAAAAAGAAAAGAAGAAAATAAAATCTTTCATTACTCACCCCTGTGTATTTTCTACCACATTACTGTATATATTGTGCATTCATTTTTCATTGCTAAGTAAGGAAATCTCTTTACTGTGATTGGTGCCCATTGGAAATTTTATGAGTCCTAAGCCTTTGTTGAAAGGCCAAAGGAATGTTCACTTGTACAATCTTTTTCTTCTTCCATAATGAATCATGGGAAACACTTTAAAAGGAGCAATTAGTCATCCCAAAGGCTCAAGTATCAAAGGTAAATTTAAAGAAGTAGTACAATATTCTGACCTTTGGTGTATTTTCAAGACAAAAGCTCCACTCATCTTTATGCCATGACTTTATTTCCTTGCTTATGTGATGAAGATTCATAATGTCTCATAATATGCTTTCTGTTTCATTGCCTTCCTTTGATCAGTTCATTTTTGGAATTATTTTAATGCACAATGACAGTTCATATCAATGAACTGTTAGTGTTTCCCCAGAAATTACTTAACTTTTAAGACTAAAAGTCTCACTTTATTTCTCGAAATGTCCCAAACTACTTACTAGCATGAATGCTCTACATGGATCTAATCAGCATTCTGAAGAGATGTCTAGGACTGTAATACTGTGTTAAAGTTGACATGGCTGCTATATAAATAGAAGTTTAATAGTCAGTTGTCATAAAAATAGTCAATGCATTGATGGACCAATTTGAGATGAATTTTTATTCCTTCTTCCTATCCCTTGTCTTTTGGCCACTTCACCCAAGGACAGGCAGCAGCAGCAGCACCTTACCAAAACAGGAGAGAAAAGGAGCTGAAGGTCAAGTCAACCAATTTTGTTGTCAATGGCTCTCATAGAAAGTTTATCAGGCCATGGAAATATTAGATGAACATTAAAATTAAATGTAGGCTAAGATAAGGGGTTTTTGTTTTGTTTTATTTTATTAACTTGAAATTTAATTTTTTCATGCTACATTTTCACATTAGCATGCATAATTAGTACTCAGAATTGAACCCAAACTACTATTTTGGTGAAACCGTGTCTCATCATTGATTATAGCCAGGGCTAGTTAGAAGGGAAGTATTTCACAACATAAGCATAAATCACCAGGTTAAAACTGTCTGAGGAGCATTTTTTTTTTAATGACAAGAATTCACTATAGGCTGTTCAAAGAGGTCATGATCTAGGAAAGAGATGAAACAGCTGGTCTTAGGGCTGTTCTGTCACATGGTCTTGTCACCTGCTTTTACCCACAATCTTTCCAAAATTTTGATGCTTCAGTGTTAAGACTGAGGTGAGAGTGGGGTGGAGGGCTTCTATAGGGAGGTTCATATTTAATTTTTTTTTTTAAATTCCAGGCCATTGAGAGAAGCTGAAAAAGAAGAGAGAAGGAAAATATAAGATCTAAACTTAATAGCTGAAAGTATCATTAGAGGTTACATAGTCCAATCTCTTTAATTTACAGAGTAGGAAACTGAGGCCCAGAGAGGTGCCATGACTTGCCCAGATTGATCCTCTTGACTCTCTGTAGTAGTGGTAGTAAAGGATCCTGACTCTTCTCTTGTCTCTCATTTTCACAAAAGCCATGGAAACTCTCTTAACCAGATTTCCTCCTGGTAGTTTGTCATTTAAAACAACTCTAGAGGGAGCCATCCAAAGCCTTAAGGCTTCAGTGCCCAGGTTGTGGTCTTTTGGGGTTTATTTGTCCAGAGTTTTCATGGGTTTGAAGTGAATGTGAAGGAACTATCCAGGAGCACTGTGTGAAATGAGTAACCTGAATCCTAGGATTTGTTCCTAAGAGAAGGCTCTCATAAAGCCCCTTCTTCAACTCTATCTTTTGCTTGAGGTGTGAGAGTACACTAAGTTTCTTTGATCACAACTGCCTAGAAACAAATTAGAACAGTACTCAGAATTCATTTGCAGATGTTTTTTATTGCTGCCTATGGGTTTATAGGCTCTTTTCTTTCTAATGAGATCTCAAGATAGAAAAATGAAAGAAACTAACTTTTTTTTGCATGTGGTTCTTTTAGGGTATAATCACCAACAGATGAATGAAGGACAAAGGCAGAAATCTTCTGATTTTTACAACCGAACTGCATCTGAATCAAATGTCTATTTGAATAGTTTCCAATATTCAGATCATAGTTACAAGGATCATGCCTTTGATACTTTGAGCATGGATAGCTCTGACAGCATGGAAACCAGCCTTTCTGCTTGCTCTCCTGACAATATCTCCAGGTAAGGTTTCTGATTTGTAAAAGACATTTGTTCATTTTAAAAAGCAAGGCTGTTACTGGAGATTAAGATTTTTTAAAGAAGATTTTCATGGATTTTCCCTCTATATCCACCCTCCCCCCTCTACCATCTATCTTCTATGGCAAAGAATTTGAAAGAAAGAAAGAGAAGAAGGAAGGAAGGAAGGAAGGAAAGAGGGAGGGAAGGAAGCAAACAAGGAAGGAAGGGAGGGAGGGAGGGACAGAGGGAGGGAGGAATTCAGTAAAAACTAATCTATATATTAAAAGACTTGACATCATGTATGCTGTTCCAAATGCTTGAACTCCTCCAACAAAAGTCAGTTTTAGTTTCAAAGTCCAAATGTTGTGACCCAGTGAAAATGTTTTCCAGGCAAGGAAATGTAGCCCTTTCCATTCATTTTCTATCTGTGCCCTGTCATCCTTACTGGATGTGAGATATAGTACAGTAGATTCTCCTCTATATTAAATTACTCCATGATTTTATCCTGAGTCTAACTAGATGGAACCAGTGGACTTAGACCTACGGAAACCCTGCAGTCTATTCAGCCACTACTTTACCTCCTCAAAGCAGCAAATGCCTACATTAGAGGCAGAACCTTCACAGTTCTTAGAGTATGTTTTTAGTAATATAGCTTTAGCTAAATCCAAACATTAAAATACTTGAAAGTTTTTTGGTTTGTTTGGTCTCATTTTGCATCTGTGTTGTCCCTTTGAGATAAACAAAGTGTTGTATAATGAATTCATCTCATGAAAGATAGCACTTAAAGGATGGTATGGAACAAGGCATAGGAGGGACAGATGTTCATAGGATTATAGTCCAGGGGAGAGGTGATGAAGATCTGAAAATGAAATTGCTTTAGGAAGTCAAAGGTTTCCTGTCACTTAAAGGAGGGCTTCAAACAAGACTGGAGATTCTGTAGAAGGGATTGAGCCTGGAAGTCTCTTCTAATTCCAAGATTCCATAATGAGAACAACTAAAAAGTCCCTTTTGAGCTCCAACTTCAGTGATCCTATGATGTTATAGTCCTGGATTTGTGGTATCCTCAGGAAGAATTTTAGTTAGTGTGAGGAGAAGGAACACTTAAAAGATAAGAACAGGGCATGACTGATTTTGTTCATAATAATTAGAGAGGTGATTTCAAAGGGCATGGTGGAAAAGACAGGTAGAGGTATAACCAGTATTAAAGTGAACCTGGAAAAAATTGAATTGAACTGGATAGGGATGGATATATAGGAGAAAATATCAGGGAAAGGGAATGCAATAAGTTGTTGCAACTTTTGGCTAGCAAGGATTAGAAAGGTAGGAAGGTAGAAGATATGCTTAAAGGACATTTTATTAGTGTGGGAAGGACCAATCCTGAATAGGTAGAAATTTGATAGTGGAAAAATTTATTAGTTTCAGGATTCCAGTGAGAATCTGAATGAATTGGAATGTTCTTGTGAGCTACTGCTTGACATGTTTTTGTTTTTCTCTCTCTTTCTTTTTTAAAACCCTTGGTTGACTGAGTGCTTTCTATTGATGTGTGTTGGGGTTGAGGAGTTGCCATTAGTTGGTCTCCTTAGTTGAGGTAGGGCATCTGTGTATTTAAGTGCCTAGTGTACAGCCCACAAAGGCGGCTAGGTAATACTGTGGTGGAGAGACTAGGAAGTCTGGGTTCATATCTTGATTCAGGAACTTATTACTAGCTGTGTGACCCTGGGAAAGTTACTTGACTTCTATCTACCTCATTAGATTGGAAAAATAATAGTGCCTCCCTCCCAGGGTTGTTGTGAGGATAAAATGACCTAATGTTTGCAAAGTGCTTTGCAAGCCATATAGCACTATAGAAGTGCTAGCTAGTCTTATATTACCTTGTGACCTTGGCAAATGGATTAACTATTCTGAGTCTTAGTTGCTAATCTGTAAAACAAGGGGGTTAGACTACATGAACTCTAAGACTCTTTTGACTATTAGATCTCAGATTCTATCATAATACCAGATGCTCTGCAAAATCAGGATAAACAAACAGACCCTAACATCTCCGAGCTTGAGTTGTAGAGGCCCCAGTTCCACATAGCCCTGGGAATTCAAAATACATCAGTTGAAATAATAGTATCAGCAGAAGAGTTTTCTCTGGAAATATCTTAACAGAACATCCAGATCAACTCCCTCATTTTCCAACTATCTTATTTTGCAGATGATAGTATTAAGTCCTGGAGTAGTTAAATGACTTCTCCAAGTACACACAGTCTGTAAATAGTAAAGCCGGGATTTGAACCTGCGTATTCTGGCTGCAAGCCCAGTTGTCTTTTCCTATACTATAACCTGTAGAAGGCCAAGGTCATCCACTACATCCTGGGCCATTGCCAGTCATCTTGATCTTTTGGCCACTGGACTCTGATGACTTTGGAGAACCAAGCAAGGTTCTGTCTCACAAATCCAGTTCATGCTCATGTGATACCATTGGTCCTCTTCAAGAACAAAGGTTGAACAACAACACCAATGATTACCTTTAGTGGCACTGTGCTGAGAATATTGACATACCACTGACTTTCTACTCTCTTAAGGAAACTTTCTGTGCCTGATCCTCTTGTCTATAAAAATTAAAGCAATATTGTTTTCCCTTCTGTTCCATATAGGAATTTCATGAAAATAAAACAAGATTTAAGTTTGAAAGCATTTTGGAAATATCAGCATATAAGTTTTAGAGCATTTTCTCTCTTTCCAGAGGTGATCACCTGAGATAGAAGCATCCATTGAAAAAACAGCATGACCTTGTTTAGTGGGTCATTTACCAAATTTCATGAAGCACTCAGATATATAACCCATGAGTCGTAGGATTTTAGAAATCAAAAACTAAATCATTTCAAAGGCAAACTCTAGCCTAACAGTGCTGCCAAGAAGCAGTGTGTGGGAGAAGAGAATCAATGCTGCTGTTTCAGAATAATTACAGAGCAGTTTATTACAATTCCAGCATTAATGATTGAACAAGTATTTACATAGTGCCAGAGATGCCCTGCTGTGATCAAAATAGTTAGAATTCATGGAAGTGGGGGGAGATGGAGAGTCTGAAGCTTAGTGTTTGGATCATTATTTGCTAGATTGAAATGATGGTAACAATCACTTAAAGGCTGAATAAAATTGTGCATGCATCGTTCCAAGGTCAGGAAGATCGGTTTCTGCCTTTGTCGGCTCTGACCCACCAGAGGGATTATTTTACAGATGCTCTTGTGGCACCACGTATTATTTTTTATTCATGTTAACTCTTCAGCCAGTGGTTCATATAGGTAGTTTTTGAGTTCACATTATGGATAACATAAGTTGTGTTCCTGTAGTGGGCTCCAAGCCATCTTCTACACTAAAGGAATTTGGGTAATACTTAAGCCATGTGGATACACATTTATATTGATGAAGTCATAGGAGTTATGATGATAGCTGTCAGTAAGGCAGAGTTTTAAGAAAAAGGGAAAGTTACTCAGTGGTTGGAATTCAACAGATTCAGGATCATGTCGTGTTTGTGAAAATTTCAGTGGACATTGAATAAAGCTGAACATTTTCCACCTTATCAACTTGAAGATTTCTAGGATCATAAGCTGGATCCATTTCAAGGATCAAGAGCTGGAAATCATCTGTTCCTAACTTGGTCTTTTAAAGATAAGGCCCAGAGAGATTAAATGACTTACCCAATGTAGCAGAGTCAGGGGTTTGAACCGGTATTGATTGACTTCGAAGCTAACACCCCTTCCGCTGCACCACATTGCCTGTACATGTTCTTTGTGTTACATTTTAAAGTATTTCCACCAAATGTGTGCATAAAACTATAAACCCATAGGAATTAGTCACAAACACCATTAATCTAATGACTTTATATGGGATGTTTTTGGATAACGACATTTAAACCTGTTTCTAATAATGATTCACCGTGTTTTATATAGTAGAAATAATAGGAAAGAAACTTAAATAATAAAAGAGGGAGCACATTTGATTTCTTGGCATAGTACCCAAGATGAACCATTGTATATTAATATATATACATTATATATATATATATATATACATATATATAGCATGTCTGTGTATGTGTGTGTGTTCATGTATATGTGCACATGGAGGCTATTTTATTATTTCAAGCACATCATAGGATATGTGTTATAGTAATATCCTGGCCTCAGTTTCCTAATCTGTAAAACAAAGAGCTTGAACTAAATTATGTGTACAGTTCCTTCCAACTCAACAAATCTTATATCCAGTGGCTTTTCTGCATCACATTAAATTTCTCTTGGGGAACTAGAAAAGATAACTTTCTTGTAATATTAAATAATATTGATGAAATTTTGAACACTTGACCTTTTAGTATGAAAATGTCGGTTGTCACCTTCACTTTATCAGATAACTAGGAATTTGCCATTGAACTAGATGCTGAGACAGAAAAGTAGTTCTTTATTACAGACTTTAGTAATGTAAACATAAAAGAGCTGTTTATCAAATCTGCAAATGGTCTGAAGTACGGAAGGGGTGATGAATGCATTTAAGCTCATCAAGGTCAGGAATTTTTTGTTTTTGTCTTGATGGCAGCATACAGAGTTTCTTGCTCATAATAAGGGTGTCAGACATTGGCCCTGATGGATGACCGAATGGGTATCCTCTAAGACTTTGGCAAGGGTTGGGGAGTGGAGAGAGATGAGGAATAGACTGGTTCTTCTGTGATGAGATGTCATGGGGATAAGTGCAAAGTTCTGCTCTTAGGTTTGAAAAAGGCAACTTCACAAGCACAGTATATGGAACATGAGACTAGATAGTAATTTTATGTGAAAGAGACCTTGGATCTTAAGGGGTTTGTAAGGTCTCTTACCTACTTTTAAGGAATAAATACATTTTTTCTCCCTTCACATAATGTCCTCTTATTGATGGGAGGAATAGCTCTGAGATGTCAGTAAGAGCAGTTGACGAGTTATGGATTATCTTTTTTTTCCCCCTAAAAGTAAAAGAATATGTTTAAGCATTATCAATACCTCCTAAAGTGCTCTTACCAAGGCTCCATTAGAGACTTAAGGAGGGAAATTATATTATAACAGTCTGGAGTAGTTAACCCTATGGCTATATAACACCCGTCTCCCATCCTCATTTTATTGATAAGATATCTTTGAAAGGAGAAGGGAAAGATTGTGTTACCAATGCCAAATACACTGAATTCTAAAATTAGCAGACTCTACTACTTACCTAGACTACCTAGCCAGTGGTCACATGTGGCTCTTCATGGGTCAGAAGCTTTTGAACAGCAATTGAGCAGAGCTCACCCAGTCATGTTTGCTAGTCAGTACCAGAGCCAGGATATTTTTAATGTCAATCAAGCGTTTAATATTACTTCATTATTAATGATTGTACATTTAAAATAAAAGGTGGATAAAGCACTGGCCCTGGAGTCAGGAGTACCTGAGTTCAAATCTGGCCTCAGATACTTGACAGTTACTAGCTGTGTGACCCTGGGCATGTCATTTAACCCTGAAAAAAAAATAATAATGATAAAGCAATGTCTGTTCTCAAGGCACTTCTATTGTATCAAAGGAAACATTGAGTTCATTGTACCTTCCACCATACCATGTTATCCCTAGGGCTCTATTCTTTGATAGAAAATGCATATTTCATTAATAGTTGTCTGGAACTGGATCTATGCTTTTATTGGTATAGGGAGCTTCTATTTGAGGAACTCTTGGTATTTACTTCTCAATACCTTAGTCTCAGAAAGTTACCTAGAGCCCTTGGGGCTTAAGGGACTTGCCAACTTGCCTGAAGTCATAGACTCTGTGTGTGTTAGAATTGGGACTTCACTCTCAGTTCTCCTGGCTTTGGAACCAGTTTATTCTATCCATCTTCACTACAGTGCCTCTCTATGCAATTTGCATTAAGAAAGTTACCTCAGGAAAACACAATAAGAATGCCCTTTGGAAAAAAAATCTGCCTACTAGGACAAAAGATACTAGATTAGGGAGATGTCATTCTTGTTTTCTTTTTTGAAGCCCAGTTGAAAAAAAAGAGTAGGAGATAAATTTCTGGTATGATTTTTGTTTAATTGTATAGTAGCATACCCCCAAATTATATATAAATTAAGGATATAATTCCATGCTGGAATTCTGGTGACATGAGCTTAGCCTCATGGTTTATTATGCCACAGGAAATGTCCTGTGGAAATGTAGTGTTCTGTCACATTGTGGGTAGATTTGACCTTCACATTTTTTGTTGAGACATCCCTTTTTGTAGCAAGTTTACCACTTGCTGCCAAAGTTATGTGATTAAAGGGGAAAAATGTGCTTCTCCTGTATCAAGATATCCACTGTGAAACAAGCACGTGGCTTGAAATGAAGAATAACGTGCTAAAAGCCAAGAGATTTCAAGATTCAATGGTGTGTAAATTTTCCATTCCACTGAAGATGCTGAGGTAATGAGCATATGGAGCTAAGTAGTCAGGACACTGATGCACAGCTCCAGTATGTGCATCATCGCTATTGCTGCTAATAACAGTTTTTAGCTTAGCTGGCCTGGAGAAGACTCTTAATACAGTGCTACCAGTTAGGGAACTATTACAGTAGTCCAATTAGTGGTAGGTGAGAGCCTCTGCCATTAGATTGCAAGCTCCTTGAGAGCAGGCTTTTGGAGGTTTTTTGGTGAGTTTTATTTTTCCTTTCTCTATGTTCCCAGTGCTTAGTATAGTGTGTGCTATATATAATAGGTTCTTAATAAGTGTGTGTTGACTAACTGGCTAACTGAACTAACTGGTGATGGCCATGTAGATGGAGAAAAGGGGCCAGATGTCCGAGATATTGTAGAGGTAGAAAATAGAAGATTTGGCAAATGATTAGATAAGTAGAGTGAGAAAGAGTCCGGATTGTAAATCTGAAATACTAGAAATACTCTCGATAGAAACAGGGAAGTTTGGTTAGAAGGTCTGAGGGAAAGGGATCATTGAGAAGAGGCTATGGGCAAGGTCATGCCGCATAGTCTCATTAGGTCCTCGGCTTCTAGGGCAGGTTGAGGGAGTAAGTGTATGCGGCTTGAGGAAAGAAGAGCAAGTGTGGAACAGCCTGATGTGGGAAGGAAAGGGATGAACAATTAATTGTGAAGAAGTAAAAGAATTGCCTTTGCTCTTCATTCTATGGCATCACCATTCACTCTTGAATTTTACTGTAGTGTTAATAGCTCATAATACTAATAGGCACAGCCTATTATATCTGTTGACAGCAAAATACATGTGAATAATGATGTATTATTTTGTATTTTCATCTCCCTATTTATGTCTTCTCTCTTCAAATTAATACTTCTAGAAACGTTCTGATCTCCATTATTTTTAATATCCTTATAAATTTGCAGTATGGTAGAAAGATTTGAAGTGAAAAAAACCTGAATTGAGTCCTGCCAATTACAAGCTGTCACCTCTCTGGGTTTCAGTTTCCTTATTTGTAAATAAATATACTATACTATACCAGTATAGTATAATAAAGTACTACATACTTAATAGGACTATTGAAAAGGATCAAGTTCCAAAGCTGTCTCACTTGTTTGTTTCCCTCTAAACCTTCTTCTAGTTTATACATTTAAAAAAAAAAAGATTCATTAATGAGCTTGTTTTTCTTTTTTTCTTTTTTTTTTTTTTAAAGCAATTGGGGTTAAGTAACTTGCTCAAGGTTACACGGCCAGTTATTTATTTCTGGGTGTGGTGCTGAGTATCTGAGCTCGGATTTGATCCAGGTCATCCCGACACTGGAGCCGGTGCTCTTACTCACAGAGCCATCTGGCCACCCCTTGTTTTTCTTTTCATTGGATAAGATCATCACTATCACTATCTCCCATTTTCCTCAGGTTTTCCCTCCAAGAAATAGAAAAGTCCTTCCTTATAACACATAAATATAATTATAATTAAAAAAAACAAGTACAGACATTAGCCATAATACATTTTTTTCTTCACCTCTAGTTCACCTCTCTGTAAGAGATGTGATGTGTCTGTGTCATTATCATTTCTCTGGAGCATTGATCAGAGTTCTTAGGTCTTTCAAAGTTGTTTTCCTTTACAATGTTATAATCATTGTATAAATTGTTCTCCAGGTTCTTATCACTTCATTCTGTATCAGTTCATATCAGTCTTCCCAGATTTCTCTGAATTTGCCCCGTTTTATATTTCTTATGACACAGTAATATGCCATTACAATTATATACCCTAACGTGATAAGTCATTTCCAAATTGATAGGCATTCCTCTTTGTTTCCACTTCTTTTTATGACAAAAAAAGTATTTTTGTAAATATGGGTTCTTTTCCTCTTTCCTGATCTCTGTAGATATCTGCCTAGTAAAAGTATATCATTGAGTCAAAGGATAGATATATCAGCTAGTCATTTTGGATGTAATTCCAAATTGCTTTCCAGAATAACTGGATCAATTCACAACCCCACTAACACTATACAGCCACTCTGGCAATTGTCATCTTTTTGTTTGGCAGCTTGGTCCATTTTCTGGATGTGAAGTAGAAGTTCAGAACTGTATTTATTTGCTTTTTTCTTATTGTTAATGATTAGAAGCCTTTTTATATAGCTGATGATAACTTCTCTTCTTTTTTATAACTGTCTATTCATATCCTTTGACCACTTATCTATTGCAGAATGACTTGCTCTTATATGTCTTAGATATTAGACCTTTATCAAGGAAACTTGTGGAAAAGATTTATTCCTTGGCATATTTTTCCCATTTTAGCTGCATTGATTTTGTTTCTGAAAATATTTCCAATTTTATGTAATCAAAATTATATAGATGTTGTAATTCATTTTATCTCTTATGACCCTCACTATACTTTATTTGGTCAAGTGTTGTCTCCTACATGTTGTTGCAAAAGGTATCTCTTTTCCTGTGATCTAATTTGCATAGGATATAACCTTTTATATCTAGGTCATGTATTTTGATACTTAGTAGGGTGTAGGGTGTGAGATGGTAGTAATTTCTGCCAGATTGTTTTTCAGTTTTCCCAATAGTTTTTAATCAAATAGTGAGTGGTTCTTATCAACACAGCTGGGGTCTTTGGGTTTATCAAATACTGTGCTATAATATTTGTTTGCTTCCAGATGGCATATTCCTAATCTGTACCATTTACTGACTTTTCTTCTTTTAACCAATACCAAATGTCACCTAATCTTGCATATGGGCATTGCTTATAATCTACATAGAGTTTCATCAGACCACCCATACCATTGGTTGCAAAATAATATATTGGAGACAATCCTGTATGTGTTTTATGGATTTATCATACTAAACTAGGAAATTCTTGGAAATGTTATCATATACATGAATGTAAAACATGGTATTTCTTAATCTATAATGGCATCCTTACCATTCTCTTTAATTTGTTCAGTGCCAGCACTTCAAATATTGCCAAAATAGAAGAAATGGAGAGGCTATTGAAACAGGCTCATGCCGAAAAGACACGTTTGCTTGAATCCAGGGTAAGTACTCTGTATATCCATTTAAGAGAGTCACTTTAGTGTATGTGGTAGAAAGAGCTTGGAGCTGAGAATGGCATGACCTTCCTATGTCTAATTGGCTGTATGACCTTGTTAAATAATTTTAAATTTTTTGTTATTGTTGTTCAATGATTTCAGTCAAATCTGACTCTTCCGTGACCCCATTTAGGGTTTTCTTGGTTAAGATACTAGAGTGATTTGCAATTTCCATCTCCAACTCATTTTACAGGTAAGGTAATTGAGGCAAAGTTTGGTGACTTGCCCAGGGTCATACAACTAGTAAATATCTGAGACCAGATTTGATCTCAGGTCCTCCTGACTCCAAGGCTAGTACTCTGTCCACTGAGCCACCTAGCTGCCCCATAATCTTAAATTAAATAAGTTAAATAAATGATAGACAAGAAGCTCTCTGGGTTCCTTGTTTCTTATCTTTTGAAATGATAGGTTTAGTCTTTAAGATCTCTTCCAATTCAGAAATTCTATGATTCTAAATATAAAAATCACAGTTGCCAGAAGCTAGGGTGAATGTAACATAGAAAGTAAAATTTTTCTTTAATAAATGACAAAATTGTATTTTTCCAAGAGATTTTAGATAATCCTTTGTCTTAATGTTTTTCTCTTCTACTTTAAGCCCATGTTGATTATTAATATGGGCAGCTAGATGGCATAGGGGATAGAATGCCAGGCCTAGAATCAGGAAGACCTAAGACTAAGACTAACTGTGTGACCCTAGGCAAGTCATTTAACCCCATTTGCATCAGTTTCCTCATCTGCAAAATGAATTGGAGAAGAAAACAGCAAACCACTCCAGTATCTTTGCCAAGAAAACTCCAGATGGGGCCCCACAGTCAAACATGACTGAAAAGACTGAACAACAAGATTATTAATAATATGATTACATAGTAACATTATTTAATGACATTGATATTATATTACATGTCATGTAAATAACGTGTAATAAAATAATATTATAATAGGATCACCATGTCCTTATTTCTCTCCAGGGTTTTTTGAGAACCTTCCCCCAGGATGGCTAGGTGGCACAGTGAATAGAGCACTTGCCCTGGAGTCAGGAGTCCCTGAGTTCAAATCTGGCCTCAGACACTTAACACAAAAACTAGATGTGTGACCTTGGGCAAGTCACTTAACCCCAATTGCCCTCCAAAAAAAAAACCTTCCCCCCCCCCCCAATATCTCTTTATCTGTCTATAGAAGGCCCTTCTTTAGGGGTAGCGAGGTGGCACAGTGAATAGAGCACTGGCTCTGGAGTCAGGAGGACCTGAGTTCAAATACAGCCTCAGACACTTGACACATTTACTAGCCAGGTGACTTTGGGCAAGTCATTTAACCCCGATTGCCCTCCAAAAAGGAGAAAAAAAGAAGGCCCTTCTTTTTCCTTTCTCCCATTCTATTCTAGAATTTAAATGAATGTGCTCCATATTTTTCATATTAACCAAGAAGCAGTAGAACAACAATTATACTAATATCCTTAAATTTGTAGCAGGCAACTGGGGGGAAAACTCAAAGAGTAATTCCTATAACGAGAATTTGGAGAACAATTTGCCCTTGAGGAGAGAGCATTCTTTCTTGTGGTTATAACAATGAAATAACTTTGAAGAGAGTTAAAAGACTGACTCTTCATATAAGAACAATACCTAGATCCCAGTTATGCTCAGTTATTGAATTTCAGCTTACAGTAATCCCAAAACTTAACCCTGATTCTATTTACAAGTTATGTTATTCTCATTTATCGTGTTGGCAGAAATCCCTGTAATGGCTCCCATCTTTCATTAAAGTTTAAAACCTTTCCTTGCAATAGTCCTATGAAATAGATTGTATTGTGTTCATTTTACAAATGAGGAAAATGAGGTTCAGTGACTTGCCTGACGTTACACAGCTATTAAGTCTTGGAACCAAGCCTCGAACACAGGTCTCCTGACTCCAAGCAGCATTCTTTATGTTAAATACTGCATTGCCACTATACTTATCAAGCACTATATTAGGAAGATTTGAGTTGTGTTTGCTTACTCTAAAACAGTGATTTTTTTTGCATGATATATGGTGGTATTTAGGAACGTGAAATGGAGGCCAAAAAACGAGCTCTAGAAGAAGAAAAACGGCGTCGAGAACTCCTAGAGAAAAGATTACAAGAAGAAACTAGCCAAAGGCAAAAGCTAATTGAGAAGGAAGTAAAAATACGAGAGAAGCAAAGAGCACAGGTTGGTCAAATTTTTAATAAATTTGGATAAATTTAGTATATATTGCCCTCTTGTGGTCATGTCATTCATTCTATATCAAACAAGAAGAATGTGTTTTTTGGACCAGCACTATACAAGCCACCATTCTATCATGAAGAAAAGAAATATCTTTTTAGAAAGAAAAGAAATATCCAATATAGTGCTAGCTTACATAGACTATGAAGGATTTTTTTTTGTAATTTTGAAACAAAAAAAATTTTTCTAACATTTTTGCTTGCTCTTCACCTATCATCCCATGATCTTTTTTTGTCCTTTCTTCTCTCTTCTCATTGCCACCACTCTATAGGCTCTTTTTACTCCCTCCCTGAAATATTTCTGTAGCCTACTAATAGTTCCTCTAGCTTATACTCTCTGCCATCCAAAACTATCCATATCTGCCAGGATAATTTTCAGATATTCAAAGATCTGTCATGTGACTTCTACTCAAGAGTTGCCAGGTCCTCTCTGTTGCCTAAGTAAAGCTCAGATTCCTTGACCTGGCATTCATGCTCCTCCATAATCTATATTCATCCTATTTTTCTACTCTTATATCATATAACTTCCTGTCCTTAGTTCTGCCATCAGGCCATATTAAACTAGAAAGTTACCCTGAACACATTCTGAACTGTTCTATCTTCATACCTTTGTTCACAATGTCCATCCTTCCCCTCTTTCTCTATTGAATTCCTACCCATCTTATAAAATGAGGGAGTTGTACTAAATGACCCCTCATGTCCTTTCTAGATTTAGTAAATCAGTCAATCACCAAGTATTTATTAAGTGTCTGCTACCTAACAGTGACTCTCCTAAGCAAGGGGAATACAAAGAAAGGCAGAAACAGTCCCCTAATCTCAAGCAGCTCATATTCTAAGGTCTATGTTCTTCTTGGGGGCTAAGGTTTGCATTAGAGTAGCCCATTTCAAACATCATCTTTAGGAAGCCTGCTCTGCTTCCCTACCGTCAATAATCTTCAATGTCAGACCTCAAATAATACTTTTCTTTTGCCCTTCTGTATTATGGTATATCATAGGTGTCTGTGTGTTGTATAGATGTGTGTCTACTAGACACAAGTAAGTTTTATGAAGGCAGAGAACTATTCTTATCTGCTCTTCTATTGCAGTATGATAGGGGTTTAAGAACTATTTGTGAATTAATGTGTGTGTTCTAGAAGCTCATAAGCTAAGTCAAATCTTTGAAAATGTATTTAGCATATTTGGTGAACTTAGAGGTTTGGGAACAGGGGACTTTTTTTTCTCCTACCCACCCACAAAAATATGTCAGAAAAGTAAAGTAAGTATTTCTGTGTACAACTTTAAAAACATGAGTGAGAGAATCCATTCCATCAAAACATTCTCCTTGGTCATACCTTGTGGCACATGTGGTGTTGTATGAGGTTGGCAGAGTCTAGGAAATGGGACAGACACTTAGGGTCTAATTAGAGTACTGAAACCATGTGGTTCTGGCCAAGTAATTTAACATAGCCTTTCTTTGACTCCATTTTGGTATCAATGAAATACTGATAATTATCACTGCTTCCCTTTCATTCATAGGGCATGATGATGATAAATGAGATAGCATATCTAGTAGATATTTGCACTCTCTAAGAAAGGCACTATGCAAATACTGTCAAGTCATTCCATTTTGAGAACCTTTTCAATCTAGTATGTTCCATCTAAAATCATATACTTCATTTAAGAGCAAAATTAAAGTCAGAGCCCCTGGCCTTTTCATAGTTCACATATTAATAATACATGTTCTGAAACTGTTAGAATTCTTAGATATTCATCTTCAGTCTTTTATCTAAACATTTTATACTTTGAATGCTTATCAGTAATTCATAATATCAGTCATTCAAAAAAGTTATGCTATATTATAGGAATGAATCTTATAAATAAAGTTACTTGCTGGATCTTGTGTTCAAGTATCTAGTTTTTTTTTAATTGGTAAACTCATTTTTTTTCTTTTTTGGAGGGGTGTGGCAATTGCCTAAAAGGAAAAAAAATGCCTTGTAGATGGTCTATTCTGCCTCCATTTTTCAATCTGTCATTTTTTTTTATACCTAAGAAATAGATGTAGTATAGTGGGAAGAATTATGGATTTGATGTCAGGACCCCAGTTTAAAGCCAAACTCTGATACTTATCACCAGTAAAACTTTGGACAATCCACTTTAAGTCCTCTGATCTTGATTTTCCTTATCTGTAAAAGGAAATGACGGACCAGAAAACCTCTAAGATGACATCTAGCTCTATATCTATGATCTTATATCTATTACCTTTCTACAACTAAGGAACTAAATGATATACGTAAGAGACTTATTGAGATTTTGCATATTATACTCCTGTTGTAGGAAGGATACTATATCCGTAAACCAAAGTTAGATCTAATTTCTTGCCATACTATTGTAAGAGGACATTGCTTACTTTCTTTCACATTTTTATGCCCTCTGAATTAACAATCCTTTAGGGTCTAATTAGGGCAATGTTAGCTTCACTTATATATAGTTGGTGTGAGTTTGTTGTGGTTGTGGTTGTGTTGTTGTTGTTGTGTTAGGGAGGCAGAATGCAAGAGTCATCACCAGGGAAAACATCTTTTTTTTTTTAATTGGAAATAAATAGCTTTACCATCACGTACCTCATGCCTAGACTTCCTTGTAGTGCAGGGTAGGAGGGAGGGGAAGTTGATGAGTGGTGGCTTCAGATGAATTCATCACTCAGAATACCAGAAATTGAGGAGTAGAATCATTCTTCCAGACTCACATTTATTTCTCCTGATCACTGCTATAGTCAACCACACATGTTCACAGCATTACTGAATGGAAACTGAATTCAATTAAGCACCCATTTTGTTCAAATTACTGGGTTCAGCTTGTAAAAGTGTAGTTTGAGCAGTCACTCCTCTCATCATTGGAGCTCCTTATAAAGCTTGTATATTCTAAACGGCTAAATTGCAGTGATGTTAAGCATTCCTTAATGTGTGGTGTGCTCCATCAGACCGAATAACATTTTCCTAAAGATAAGATGGAAAACCACAAATCTGGAGAATTAGATAATGTCTTTTATTTTTTTAATTGTATTGATTTCTTTTATTTTTATATCTCCAGCACCTAGCACAGTGACTGGTACACAGTAGGCACTTAATACTTCTTAGATGATTGATTGATATCACCTTCATTTTCAAATGTATCCTGCTAGCCTCCCCTGTCCAGTGAAGCATCTGTAGTAGTAGTAGTAGTAGTAGCAGTAGTAGTAGTAGTAGTAGTAGTAGTAGTAGTAGTAGTAGTAGTAGTAGTAGTAGTAGTAGTAGTAGTAGTAGTAGTAGTA